>NC_086109.1:94577852-94742852 GCF_963921235.1 Mobula hypostoma
CCTTAAGTGTTTCTGTCATGTTTCCCTGTGTGTTGTGTATGGGACGTAATGTGAGATGGCATTCTGGCTAGATGACCTACAATCAAAATAAGCGGCAACACACGTTTGTTCCTCACCTCTCCGTCTCTCTCCTGTGTGCTATTCACGGTCATTCGGCTCCCCAGTACTATAATCAAAACAGTGCCTACAAGGTGACAAGTGTTCACTCGATATTTATTGTTTTGTTCCCTATAGCAAGAAAAATCTGTGTGTAACGCTGGCGGAGCACCACTGTGAAATGTGGGGAAAGATTTGAATATTTTTGCATTGCGAATCAAATTTCAGATGATATTCATGTTCCTACTTTTCTAAAGAGTTTAACTTGCTAGGCTTGGTGATAAGCCTTATGAGGACATAGTTTTAAAGGACCACTGTTCATCTAAACCTTTGCTTACAGCCGAGAGGTTTCGATTTCATGTAAAGGAACCAAGAGGAAGGCGCGGATACTTCACAGCTTGTGGCAGTGCTGAAGCGATTGTCTGAACACTGTGATTCTGGGCAGTCGCTGAATGTCACGTTACATGATCGACTCGTGTGTTGTCTGCATAGTGAGGTGATGAGGAAGCATTTGCTTACGGAAGACAGGCCAACAGGTAATTGAGATTAGTACATCTATGGAGGTGGCAGCTAAAGAGGCACAGCTAATTGAGTCCTGACGAAGGGTCTCGGCCCGAAACGTCGACTGTACCTCTTCCTGGAGATGCTGCCTGGCATGCTGCGTTCACCAGCAACTTTGAGGTGTGTTACAGCTAGTAAGGACATCTTCCCAAGTCCATAAAGTTTCCACTGACTTTAAGAATAAAACACCTATTGGCAATCAGTGTTAGCATTATGACTAAACTGGGCATTCAGCAGAAGAATGCTGGATTAAGGAATTAGATTACAGAACTTGTGGCAAAAAGGGACATACTGAACGTGCTTGTAAAAGCGAAAAGGCACTGTCAACCAGAGAACAATCTAACAAAGAAAAATGACTTTTGGAAAATGAAAAAGATCGAGCATATTGAGGACGGACTGAGTGACTCTCAGTCTGTGGTGGGAGAAGCTTTGCGTGTCTTATCTGTTTCAGGACACAAAGACGGCTGTTGGGTGAGCCCTCAGTGGGTTAGGGCCACAGTGTGCATGCAGGTGGACGTGGTGCTGCAGTTTTGCTGGTGTCAGAGACAGTTTACAAGGAGAAATTGTAACAGCTCACCCCAGATGGGGCAGGGTTGACTGTAAAGACTTACCCAGGCGATGTTGTTCTAGTGATGGGAGGAGTACAAACAAACAGAGATAGAAACTCCCACTGCACGTTGTTAAAGGTAGTCATCCAGCACTTCCAGGCCTGCCTGGGGTTAGAGCAGCTCAAACTCGGCTGGCACCAAGTGTGCCTGATCGCTGGGAGCACGGGCCTACAGGAGGAATTGAAGAATCATGCTGACGTATTCAGTGGAGAATGGCTCCAGCCACTGCACTGAAGAAGAGACAGCTTTGCACCAGGTTTAGCCTGCTACGGCCCTCAAACACAAAACAGATTGTGCTAAATGAACAGAAAACCCAAAAGCAGAGAGACGTGCCAGAACAAAGTACTGAAGTGTCACAGCAGGACAGACTACTTGCCGGAACTGCACCTCTGGAGCAAGGTGGGTACCCGCTACCCGTGACGGTGGTGGCACAAACTCGTCCTGTGTCATACTCAGTGGAAACCAGCAACCATAACATCTAGAGAAGGCATTTGATCAGCTGTTGCCCACTTCTGAGGCTCCTGAAAACCAACACAAGCTGACCAATCCAGATTCAGTTGTAGGAATGGGACAGGATTCTGAGGAAATGACTGCAGAACCTCTGTTCAGATCAAATTACACAGCCAGTGCTCCCCCATTACCTGTACTTTCTGAGGTCCCCCCTACTGACAATACAGTACCCAAGCCAAGATCTATACATACACCACCGAGAGATAAAACGACTTTGGTGTCATCCCCAGGTCGTTTGGCACCTTCAAAGCAGGGTTCACAACAGACCCCTCAGTTAATGTTGGGGTTCAAGGCGTAAAAATGATTGAGAAGCTCTGCCTCAAAGGAACAGGTGGCCTCCAGGCAGTTGAATCCCTGGTCTCTATTCCCAGACATAACCCTCAGCACATGGGGCAGAATAATCCATAGGGTTATGTCTGGGAATAGAGACAGTCGACCTCCTTTCCCTAGTTTAGACAAAAATGTTTTTAGTCGTTTGTTGAATTTGATGATTACGCCATTAAATGTTAACAGTTCAGCAGCTGGTCTGTGTTCGGGAAGGGGGGAGACACTATTAAAATAAGGGGAAGGGATATGTTATGTATTCATGGTCATTTTGACCCTGACGGGTTGTTTTATAGCTTCCCTGTGTGTTACGTACTGAATGTAATGTGAGACGGCGTTCTGGGTTGACGACCTACAAGCAAAATAAATGGCTGCACTTTTCTTCCTTACCTCTCCGTCTATTGTGTGCGTTATTCACAGCCACCCGGCTCTCCAGTACCACAAACGTAACGCAAGCATCATAGAAAATAATAATAATGAAAACCGATGGATGAATATGAAACATATCTGGAATATCAACAAGTAAAGAAAATGGATCATAGAGTGATAAGGGGAAAACTTTAGACAGAATTTACTTGCAAACAACAGGAATTCTGCAGATGCTGGCAAAGTTAAGAGGATCTAAACTTCTTCGGTGTAGGCATCACCGGAAGAGGCTTCGCAGTAGCCTGACGAAGGGTCTCGGCCTGAAACGTCGACTGCACCTCTTCCTACAGATGCTGCTTGGCCTGCTGCGTTCACCAGCAACTTTGATGTGTGTTGCACAGAATTTACTTTAAGGCTTAAGAAAATCTGCCAAACAGAGCTCAACAGTAAAAATATAACTAAAGTAATACACACTTTCGCTAGACCTCGGTTAACATATTCTTTCGGCGTAATATCATGGTCCGAGACCAATATGGAAGACTTACAAAGAAAAATAAGTGCAGAAATGACAGTACTTATCTAAGCATTGAGTGTGCTTAGATTAACACTACCTAGGGCAGAAGGGGGAAGAGGAATAACAGACATTAAAAATCAATGCAGCAGAAAGATAAAACTTACAAGGAAATATTTTCATCAACAGACAGTTCAGCAGCTGGTCTGTGTTTGGGGGGGGAGAAACTGTTAAAATAAGGGGAAGGGACATGTTATGTCGACAAAAAAGCCTTGCAGAGGGTGTTTACGGGAGCAGAGAAGGTTATCGGGGTCCCCCTACCTTCTGTCCAAGACCTCTTTCAGAGTCGATGCCTCCAGAAGACACGGTACATCATTAAAGACCCCTCACACCCTCTCCATGAACTGTTTGTTCTTCTGCCATCAGGCAAATGTTACAGGAGCATCAAAACTAAAACCACAAGGCTACTAAACAGCTTCCTCCCACAGGCAGTCAGACTGCTAAATAGCTGCTCTACCTGACTCTGCTTTGGACACTTTTAACTTGCACTGGACACTTACAACTTCATTTTAACTGACACGTGGCTGTTGTGTTTTACTATTTATTGTTATGTTTATTATTTAGTGTTGCGTTTGTTATGTTATGATTGCACTGCTCCTGGGAAACGCTGTCTCATTCTGCCCTGCAGAGCTGATGTACGTTTAGAACGACAATAAAGTGTTTTGAATCTTGAATCTTGAATCTTGAATCAGGAATCAGGAATCAGCACTACACACAAGCATATGCAATTCTGATATGAAGTACACACCACTAAACTTAAATGAGAGCACAACCCAGAAAAATGAAGAAATTATCACCATTGAAGAAAAAGTTAACCAATGGAAGAGCATGACCCTCTATGGAAGACATCCCCACGATCTGAGCAGACTAGATAT
Source organism: Mobula hypostoma (assembly GCF_963921235.1). NCBI lineage: Eukaryota > Metazoa > Chordata > Chondrichthyes > Myliobatiformes > Myliobatidae > Mobula > Mobula hypostoma. The sequence continues at coordinate 94,581,764 of NC_086109.1, forward strand.
TGACAAGGAAGCATTAACCGCCTGGCTCAGTGTTGAGACCTCTTCTCTGAAACAGAAGGGTTCCTTATAGCAATACAGGACCAGGTGGTTAAATCAAAAAAAAATCAAAAGTACATAATAAAAGTCCAACAAATTCAAGACAATAAATGCAGAAAATGCCAAGAGAAACCAGAAATAATCCAACACATTACAGGATCCTGTAGCGGTTTAACTCAATCTGATTACTTACACAGGCACAATCAAGTGGGAAGCATCATTCACCGAAGTCTTGCTTTAAAATACAAAACTCATAAAAGAAACCGAACTTTATTATAAATACAAGTCTGATCGAATTTTAGAGTCAGAATCCCACAAATTATAATACGACCGATCTGTTATTACAGATAGAACAATCCATAATGACCGTCCGGATATAATATTACAGGATAAATAAGCAAGAACAACTTACTTAATAGAAATAGCCATTCCAAGCACATATAACACACAGAAATCAATAAGTGAAAAACACCAGAAATATGCTGAATTAAAAAGGGAAATTGAAAGACTTTGGAACATGGCTGAGGTATATATTGTTCCAATAGTAATATCTACACCTGGTATCATCCCAAAGTCACTACACAATAGCATTAAACAATTAGGGCTACACAGCAATGTTTATATAAATCTCCAGAAAGCCACAATAATAAACACCATTAGAATAATAATAAAAAAAATAAGATCATAGTAAATGATAATAGTACATATGTGTTACTCTATACTACCTTGAGATTAATTTCCTTGCAAACATTTACAGGACTGGGAATCATTACAAGGAAAAATCAGAAGAGTGAAACACATTTTGCAAGAGAGTTTTATGGTCAAAGTTAATTTGCAAGCCTTGTTAATACTAACAGATACATGGGAAGAATTAAATACCATTGCTATCAGTAGATAATTAGTAATAGACAAACTAATAGGGTTAAAGGCTGATAAGTCCCCTGGAACCAGGTCTGTGCATAATTATATCTTGAAAGAGTTGGCTGCAGAGATAATGGACGTGGTGTTTGTTATCTTGCAAAGATCCTCGGATTCTGCAGAAGAATCATAAGATTTGAAAGCTGTCAGTGCGACACCCTTGATAGTCCTTCTCTGCTGCCTGTCCCACACCCCTCCTGTGGTGATGCACCCTCGCTATTCCCCGCATCCTCTGCTCCCACCAGATTAACAAACTCGCTCTCCGCTCCACGTTGACTAATACAGTACTGTGCACAAGTCTTAGACACCCTAGCAATGTATATGTGCCTAAGACTTTTGCATAATACTGTAGGTTAGTTAGCGTAAAACCTATTATTGAGGAAATGTTGGAATTGATCATTAAATTGATAAAAGGAGAACATTTGGCAAGTTGTAATCTGTTTGATCAGAATCATCATGGCTTTGTGAAGAGAAGAATCACAGAACATTACAGCACACTAAGATCCTTCGGCCCACGATGTTGTGCTGACCCTTTAACTGTAAGATCAATCTAACCCTCCTACCACATAGCTCTCCATTTTCCTATCATCCATTTGCCTATTTAAAAGTGTCTTAAATGTCCCGAATGTTTCTGCCTCTCCCACCCCTGGCAATGTGTTCCACCACATACCACTCTCTATGTAAGGAACCTACCTCTATCATGTCTGACAGATTCAGTAGGGTTCTTGAAAGGAGTGTTACCTGATGCAGATAGCGGTGTGGAGGGGGAACGTCGATATAATTAGATTTTCAAACCGCATTTTTAACAAGGTGCTGGGTTTAACAATTTGCGAGGTATGAGCTTGGTGTTGGGGATGACACATTGACAGAGAACTGGGTAACAGCAGGAGGAGAAGAGGGGATAATGGGGACATTTTCAGGCTGGCGATCGTTAACTGGTGACGTACCAAAGGGACCAATGCTGGGACCGCAGCTGCCCGTTGTACTAACGAGAAAGGGAGTAAATGAACTACAGCAGGTTTTTGGATGGGTTTGGTTTATTATCGTCACATGCATTGCAGAAAGCATTCTGTCTGGACTCCCCACGGCTTTGGATGGTCACTGCTCTGCAGAGAACTGTGGACACTCTGCACCAGCCTCCCCTCCACGGTCTACACATCTCATTTCCTCGTTAAAGCAGCCAGCTTAATCAAAGACCCTGCCCTCCCCACAGGTTCTCCCTTCTCCCCTCTCCCATCAGGCAGAAGAAAGCATGTACCACCGGGCTCAACCCCACTGTTATCAGACGCTTGGATAGACCTCCTGTACGATAAGTTGGACTCTTGGCTTCACTCTACCTTGTTATAATCTTGCTCTTTATTGTTTACCTGCACCGCAACTTTTTCCAGTAGCGGTTACACTTTATTCTGCATTGTTGTTTTTCTACGGCAATGCTCTGTGTAATGATCTGATCTGTGTGAACAGTATGCAAGACCAGCTTTCCAATGTATTTTGATATCTTGGCTGCTCAGGGCTTCGTGTCCACAGACTCACTTTTGTTCTGAATGCTGTTGCTTGCTTTTATTGTTTGGCACGATTTGTCTTTCTTTTCTCGGTCTCCGCACATTTTTTTTTAATGAGTACTTTCTGGTTTCTTGTTTTGTGGTGGCCCATAAGGAGGTGAATCTCAAAGCCATATAATTTATACTTACTTTGATAATAAATGTTCTTCAAACTTCAAACTTACATGTGACATAAGTAACCAATTCAAACCCACCAATCATGAGGATTGTTTTTATCAGGTGCTGGTTTGTTACATATACCAAACGGCTCTTATAATCCTGCTCAGTTGTCCTATCCTGACAACATCCCAAAGCATTTTTATCACCAATCCCTTAATAAAATGAAATTCAAATTACACAAACTCAGGTGAGCCAGTCATTATCACGTTATCACCATAACATTTGGGGATGCTTGAGTCATAGAGCACTGCAGCACCAAAACAGGCTGTTCAGCCCATCTATTCCATGCTGGGCTGATCTTCTTCCTGGTCCCATGTTTCCTCACTTGGACTATAGCCGTCTATACCTCCCTCTCCATGCATTTGAACCTGCATCCACCACCTCAGCTGGCAGCTCCTCCCCCACTCTCACCACCCTCTGAGTGAACAAGTTCCCCCTTAAATATTTCACCTTTCACCCTTAAACCATGACCTCTGGTCGTAGTCCCACCCAACCTCAATGGGAAAAGCCTGCTTGCATTTACCTTATCTAAACCCCTCATAATTGTGTATACCTCTATCAAATCTCCCCTCATTCTCCTACACACCAGGGAATGCTCCAAACTTATTCAACCTTTCCCTAGGTCTCATGTCCTTAAGACCTGACAATATCCTTGTAAGCTTCCTCGACGCTCTTTTTCAATCTTATTGACATCCTTCCTATGCGGGAGAGGGGGTGGGTTTGACCAGAACTGCACACAATATTCTAAATTAGGTCTTACCAATGTTTTATACAACTTCAACATAACATTACAATTCTTGTACTCAGTACTTTTGATTTAGGAGCTACAATGTGGCAAAAGCTTTCTTTACGGCTCTATTTACTTGGGATGCCACTTTCAATGAATTATGGATCTGTATTCCTAGACCCCTCTGTTCTACCACACTCCTCAGTGCCTGACCATTCACTGTAGTCCTACCCTGGTTTGTCCTCCCAAAGTGTAACACCTCACACTTGTCTGCATTAAATTCCATCAGCCGTTTTTCTCAGCCCTCATTTACTGGCAGCCACATTTCCCAGGCAGCTCTGCCGTAGACGGTCCCAAGTCCGACTGTGAAAGGAGGAGGTTTGGGCACGGGGCTAACAACACCATCCCGTAAAAACTTAAGAGCGACAGGAATGGCAACAGGAGCTCCAAAGACCTCGTCCCTGGGAGAGGAGGGATCTTCGATGGGGTACACCTGGGGCAATTTGAAAGACTGGCCCAGGAGAGAGGAACCTTGTGCTGTCAGTGGCCTATGCCCCAGTAGGGGTGATGGGCTGAAATATGTATATTTTACATGCTACATCAGTGTCTATGTCTATAGTCACAGATTCACAGAGCACTATAGCACAGAAACAGACCCTTCAGCCCATCTAGTCCGTGCCAAAATGTAATTCTGTCTAATCTCTCTTTCTCTCCATCTTGTTTTACGGCGGTTGGCACCCAGCTTAGTGGTGCATTACCACGACCTTCTGCTCCAGAGTGTGCAATAGACTTACATTCTAAATCCCTTCACCCAATCACACACCCACACATCCCCTAACCTGCACTTTATCCTCCCATCTTTCGCCATCCTAGTACCCTATTCCTGCTTATCCGTCATATCCTATAAAAATCCCTGTACCCCTAATTCTGTCTGATCCCATTGACCCACCCATTTTAACTGGCTGCCATACTTCCCATGATAAATCAGTGTCCACACTTCATTGGCTGGAAACTGCAACAGGATGACCTATAGCTGCTTGAAATGCAAATCTTTGCTTGTATTTAATTAATATGTAAAGATTTTATGCCAAGTTAGTAATCAATTGATTATGATTAAAACTCTGCATAAGATCCAAGATTTAAGATGATTTATTCAGTATGAGAGTGAAGGAGAACAAGTCTGGATCCAGCGCAGCATAAAACAATCTCAACAAGCGTAAACAAAACAATAAAAAAATCAGAAGAAAACACAATAAGTATAAAAATAAAAGCAATCCCCAGAAACACGAGGAACAAATAGCTGTTATTACCTATAGGTGGTGGCGTAGTGGTTGGTGTGATGCTACTGCAGCCCAGGACTTTGCAGTTTGGAGTTCAATTCCAGTGCAGTCTGTAAGGAGTTTGTACATTACCCCTGTGACTGCATGGGTTTCCTTCAGCTGCTCCACTTTCCTTCCACAGAGCAAAGACGTAGGGGTTACTAGGCTAATTGGTCACTGTGAATTGTCCTGTGATTAGGCAAGGGTTAAGTAGGCGGGTTGCTGGGCAGTGTGGCTTGTTGGACTGGAAGGGCTGGCTCCACACTGAATCTCTAAACAAATAAGTAAACGCGACACTAAATGGTGGCCTTGTTGAGGCGTTGATCAGCCTGACAGCTTGGGGAAAGTAACTGTTTCTGGGCCCAGTGGTCCTGGTGAGGCTGTTGCGTAGCCTTTTCCCTGACAGGAGAGGAACAATCCGTTCACGAGCGGTGGGGGTGCGACCCTCCGTGCTGTTGCCAGAGCAGTTCGGGTACCTTTCTGAATACGTGTGCTGGGTGGTAGGAAGGCTGGTGCTGGTGATGCATTGGGTAGTTTTGATTTTATGTGACGCTAGCAAGCACGGGGAAACTGTCAGCCCACACCCGATCCAGGAGATTCAGTGTCCGTGCCTCTGCTCCTTCTAATCCTGATGAGGCAAGGAGTTTCTGTGGAAGATTTCCAGCTGCACACTTCCTCTTCCTCCACAAACAATATCAATAGTCTGCCTGTTATCTCTCAGGTGAGAAATGTGCGGATTCCCAGATCACACTCAAGGATTTTGTACATCGTCCGGACTGTCCCCCTGGTGCATGTCTGAGTATTGCAACCGTGGAGGCTCCGTCCTTCAAGACCTGACACGCGACTCATCACTCACCAGGCTGCAGCTGATCTCTGCCCTCCCGTACAGTCTGAGTCCTGTGATAACATTTCATGTAGACGTGCTCAGTGCTGGGGAGGGCTTTACCTCTGATGGACTGGGCCGTATCTACTACAGTTTGTCGGATTTTCCATTCGAGGGTATTGGTGTTTCCATACCAGGCTGTGATGCAGCCAGTCAATATAGTCACCACTACACATCTATAGAAGTTTGTCAAAGTATTAAATTTCATGTCAAATCTCTGCGAACTCCTAACGAAGGCATTGCCATGCTTCCTTCATATTTGCTCTTATATACTGGGCACAGGACAGGTTCTCTAAAATAATAACACAGAGGAACTTAAAGTTGCTGACACTCCACCTCTGATCACCTGATGAGGACTGGATAGTGGACCGCTGGCTTCCTCCTCCTGAAGTCAGTAATCAGCTCCTCGGTCTTGATGACATTGAGTAACCAATCTTCCTCCTAGATGCCGATTCATCACCACCTTTGCTTTGGCCTATGACAATGGTGTCATCAGCGAACTTGATATAGAAACATAGAAAATCGACAGCACAATATAGGCCCACAAAGTTGTGCCGAACGTGTCCCTACCTTAGATATTACTAGGCTTACCCATAGCCCTCTATTTTTCTAAGCTCCATATACCTATCCAAAAGTCTCTTAAAAGACCCTATCGTACCTGCCTCAACCACTGTTGCCGGCAGCCCATTCCACGCACTCACTGCATAAAAAACTTACCCCTGACATCTCCTCTGTACCTACTCCCCAGCACCTTAAACCTGTGCCCTCTTATGGCAGCCATTTCAGCCCTGGGAAAAAGCCTCTGACTATCCACACAGTCAATGCCTCCCATCATCTTATACACCTCTATCAGGTCACCTCTCATCCTCCGTCGCTCCAAGGGGAAAAGGCCGAGTTCACTCAACCTGTTTTCATAAGGCATGCTCCCCAATCCAGGCAACGTCCTTGTAAATCTCCTCTGCACCCTTTCTATGGCTTCCACATCCTTCCTGTAGTGAGGTGACCAGAACTGAGCACAGTACTCCAAGTGGGGTCTGACCAGGGTCCTATATAGCTGCAACATTACCTCTCAGCTCCTAAATTCAGTTCCCCGATTAATGAAAGCCAATGCACCGTATGCCTTCTTAATCACAGGGTCAACCTGTGCAGCAGCTTTGAGTGTCCTATGGACCCGGACCCCAAGATCTCTTTGATCCTCCACACTGCCAAGAGTCTTACCGTTAATACTATATTCTGCCATCATATTTGACCTACCAAAATGAACCACCTCACACTTATCTGGGTTGAACTCCACCTGCCACTTTTCAGCCTAGTTTTGCATCCTATCAATGTCCCCCGTAACCTCTGACAGCCCTCCATACCATCCACAACACCTCCAACCTTTGTGTCATCAGCAAACTTACTAACCCATCCCTCCACTACCTCATCCAGGTCACTTATAAAAATCACAAAGAGTAGGAGTCCCAGTACAGATCCCTGAGGCACACCAATGGTCACTGGCCTCCATGCAGAATATGACCCGTCTACAACCACTCTTTGCCTTCTGTGGGCAAGCCAGTTCTGGATCCACAAAGCAATGTCCCCTTGGATCCCATGCCTCCTTACTTTCTAAATGAGCCTTGCATGGGGCACCTTATCAAATGCCTTACTGAAATCCATATACACTACATCTACTGCTCTTCCTTCATCAATGTGTTTAGTCACATCCTCAAAAAATTCAATCAGGCTGGTAAGGCACGACCTGCCTTTGACAAAGCCACGTTGACTATTCCTAATCATATTATACCTCTCCAAAATGTTCATAAATCCTGCTTCTCAGGATCTTCTCCATCACCTTACCAACCACTGAAGTAAGGCTCACTGGTCTATAACTTCCTGGGCTATCTCTACTCACTTTCTTGAATAATGGAACAACATCCGCAACCCTCCAATCCTCTGGAACCTCTCCCGACCCCATTGATGATGCAAAGATCATCGCCAGAGGCTCAGCAATCTCCTCCCTCGCCTCTCACAGTAGCCTGGGATACATCTCATCCGGTCCCGGCGATTCATCCAACTTGATGCTTTCCCAAAGCTCCAGCACACCCTCTTCCTTAATATCTACATGCTCAAGCTTTTCAGCCTGCTGCAAGTCATCACTACAATCACCAGCATCCTTTTCCATAGTGAATACTGAAGCAAAGTATTCATTAAGTACCTCTGCTATTTCCTCCGGTTCCATACACACTTTCCCACTGTCACACTTGATAGGTCCTATTCTCTCACGTCTTATCCTCTTGCTCTTCACATACTTGTAGAATGCCTTGGGGTTTTCCTTAATCCTGCTCACCAAGGTTGTGCCTGTGATAGAGCTGAGTCTATGACCCTCCTTGTGATCCTTTTCTCAGTTACTGACTATATTGAGACCGAGATAAAGACTTGGGTTAGTAAAGGATATTAAGGGCAGGTACAATACTGTAGTACCATTATCGAAGCATTGGACCGGTAATGTGCAAGGGAGAGGCTTGGAGGGAGTGGGACGGACGCAGGGGACTGGGACTAGCTGAGTGGGTACTGGGTTGGCATGAGCTCACTGGGCCAAAGGGCCTCCATCAGCACTGTACGAGGACGGCAAGGTAGCAGGGCCATTCGTGCAGCGCTTTGGGGCACCGGCGATCTGCACCGCAGGTTCAAATCCCCGAGCAGTCTGTGAGAAGTTTGTGCGCTCTCCCCGTGACCCCGTGGCTGTTATCCGGGTTCTCGGTGCCCACGTACGAGTTCGGGGTAGGAAGTTGTGGGCATGCTGTGTTGGCCCGGGAAGCGTGGTGACCCTGCGGGCTGCCCCAGCGCATCCTCGGACGGTGTTAGCTGTTCACGCAAACTACGCATCCCACTGTATGGTTCAATGTACATGTGACAAATAAAGCTAATCTCTGATCTTGATAGCTCAGTGTTGTGGTTATGGCGGATGAGTGGTACCGGCGTATGACATGAGCCGGTATCTTACTGAATGGCAGAGCAGGCAGACAAGGGCCGAAAGGCTTTGCCGCCGCTTCTATGTATTCTGCTGTGTGGTGGCGTTTTGACCGGTGGATCGCTTTGTCACTTTGCATTCGCTGCTCGTCTATGATCTGCTCGGGTGGGCGTACGCTCCTTTATTGTAACACCCTTTCCCCTCGAAACTGCTCCGGGAAACCTTGCCCCGCTCCCCCTCAGCCGACCTGCTCGGTAATAAAGTCAGATTTATGCACGACGGCAACCAGGAGCTGTGCAGAGGCGCTGCAGACACGGAGGGAACCGATTAACCCGGTGGCTGCCGGAGCCCTTATTATGCAGCAGGCACAATGGAAAATGCAGAGCTTTGCGGACCAAAATGTGCAATGCAAAATAAGGCAAAGGCTGAGTTAAATTCTTGGCAGGTGGCTTTATTATTTTTTGCATTGCAAACAATAATCTATTTAAAAATGGCTTGCACAAGTTTGCCTCCAATCCCGCCCGCGATCAATGAGCGCCCTCCCTTTGCCCCGGCCGGTTCACAGCGCGACCCGCCCCCATGGGCCATCTATTGGCTTATCCTCGACACCGCCCCGCCCCTCCAGCAGCCATTGGGGGAAGCCGACGCCACTCTGACAGAGGCCGGCGCCGATTGGAGGGGAAGGCCGCCGGTCAGAGGCGGGGAGGCCCCGCCCCCTCGCAGGGCTGTCGGATACTTTTGTGGCGGCGGATACTTTGGTTGAGGCGGCCGCGGCGATGAGCGGGCAGCGCCGGCGTTTGGGGAATCGCCACACCGCGGCACCCGGCAGCCTGTAGCCGCCCGCCCTCCTTCCCCTCCCGGCTGAGGGCAGCGAGCAGCGAGCAGCGAGATCAGCACGACGCCAGGCTGCCCTTCCCCGGCCGCCGCCGCCGCCGCCGAAGATGCTGAGCCGGCTGAGGAGCGGCAGCGTCAGGAACCTGGAGCGGGAGTTCGACTGCACCGTTCGGCTGCTGGACGATTCCGAGTACCCTTGCACCATCCAGGTCAGTGGGCGCCGTCGTGTCAGTGGGACCCCCGGTGTCGGAACCTGCGGGCGTGACCGTGGCTGCCGCTGCGTTGTGTAATTGGTGATTTCTGTCACACGCACCGGGAGACAGTGGAAGGCTTTTGTTACCGTGTCACCGAGGTGGCACAACGGGGTATAGAATTACAGTTAGAGGGTGCAGTGCAGGTAGACAAATAAAGTGCGCCGGTCATCTCATCGGCGGGTAATTGTTGCCTTGTGTTATTGTGTGTGGGTATTCCCGTTCTCCTGAGCTGCCACCCGTCCTGTGTGTGAATGAGACACAGGTCACCTCCAAGCCTGGCTGCGCTGGTGGAAACGTGCATTATAACTTCTCGGTTCAACTGGAGGCTCTCGTTCCAGTGTCCCCGGCCCCCCCTCCAGTGAAGGCTGCCAACGAGACGGCGAGTGTTGCTACTCCGGCGCTGGATCGCCAGTCGCCCGGACCTGGCGTAGCCTACGGGGGATGGCCGGTGCCTCTCGCTCTCGCTCTGTCCCGCAGGTCGGGGGCTGTTGGAAGGGGTCCCGTCCCGCCGGTGCGAAGGACGCGATGGGGCGGGGGGGGGAGGTGTTGGGATTGGGGTCAAAGTATGACCAACGGGGCAAAGCAGTTCTGAGTCAGGAATCCGGGCTTCATACAGTATGTCAAGTGACCTCGATTTTACAGAGGATAAGACAAGGTTTATTAATTGAGGTTTCCTTGGTCGGCTTAATTGAAGTGGGTTTAATGCAATAGCGTTTACTGGTGGAGATGCCGGATTTAGCACTGTAGGTGTGTGAATGTACTGGGTCCTCCGCTCCGGCTCCCCATCCGAGCCCGTTTCTCTGTGCAAACTGCAAGCTAACTTTGGTGGAAGGAGCTTTGCTTTGTCGCCAGTGGTGGCTCCGCTGGTTCGCAGCCGTCGCCTTCCGCGTTGCCCCTGGCCCGGGTTGGCACGGCCTCACCGAGCTGTGGTTGATCGCTGCCACCGGCAGCGGGGAGGTGATGACAGGGCTGCTGGGTGTACGGTCCCGTTAGCTACCCCCAGTGTCACCGCCTTACAGCCCCGGTCAAACGTCCTCGGGTGCCTCGAAGCGAAGACTAACACGAGGAAACATTGAAACAGCTGCTTCCTTGTTTCAAAATGTGTTTAGTCACTCACGGGGCGCGGGAATCTGGCGTGGCGAAAATTCATCATTCACCCCCACAGCGAGGGGGGTGGTGTCAACACGATACCCCGAAAATTCTGGAACCAGGCAGCGGGTCGGGCAGCGTCTGTGGAGAGAGTCAGAATCAGGTTTGTTATCGGCTACGTGTGGCATGATATTTGCAGCAGTACAGTGCAAGACGTAGAAAGATACTTTACTTCTCTTTTGCACTGTTAGTTTACGTTAATGGGGCAGTGTTCAGAGGTCTGATGGCGGAGGGGGAGAACGCGAGTCCATTAGCTGCTAAGTGGAGCATCGTCATCACTGATCTCCCGTCTCTGTCGTCCTCTGAAGTCGATGGTATGGTTGGATTTAATAAACGCGGATGGTACAGGGGGGGATTGGCCTATACAGCTTCACCTGTTGGCTGGCCTCACCTGTTTCCACCTCTCACCCTGGGGACCTAGGCTTGGACTTTGAGAGGCAGAGGGGAAGAAGCTGTTCCCAAAACGTTGCGGAGTCTTCAGGCTCCTGTACTTCCTCAACGTTTCAGGCCAAATGACCTTTCACCAGTTCTGGACTGGAACATTAATTCCTGTTTCTCCTCTCAAGTTCAAGTTTATTGTCATTCATGAAAACTGCCAATTGAACCTGGGTACACAACAATGTGTGTAACTCACACATGTAAAGTAATATTACCACAAATAAATTAACAAATAATAAGACGCAAGTTTAAAATAAATAAACAGTATAACACTGCTGGTGCTTCATACCTGGTGAGGCCTGGGTGGTGGCAGGGAGTTCAGTATCTCACGGCCTGGGGGGGGGGGGAAGAGCTGTTTTCCATCCTAACGGTCCTTGTCCTAATGCTACCGTACCTCCTGCCTGATGGTAGGGGATCAAAGAGATTATTGGACTGATGAGAGGGATCATTAAGGGTCCTGCATACACAGCGCTCTTGATAAATCTCTCAAGATGGGTGGAAGAGAGGCCCCGATGACCCCAGTCCTTTGTAGGGACTTGTAGTCAGATGTCTTGCAATTCCCATAGCTGGTCAGGATACTCTCGATGGTGCTCCTGTAAAAATTGGTTAGAATGGTGGGGGTTGGGGGGTGGGGGGAGTGCGAGGTGGATATCCTCAGGAAGTAGAGAGGCTGCTGTACTTTCTTGACCAAAGAGGTGGCGTTGAGTGACCAGGTCGGATTGTCCACACTCAGAAATGTGGTGCTCCTGACCCTCCATGGAGGAGGAGCCGTGTATCTGCTGTGAGGAGTGAGTGGTGAGCCTGCACGTTCCTAAGGTCCAGAGTCCACGCCCTTGGTCTTGTCCACGTTTTGAGACTCGAGGTGCTGTGCTGTGATGTTGCTCTTTCCAGTGTTTTCTTGTTCATTTCAAATTTACAGCATCTGGATTTTAAAAAAAATTACTCACAATCACCTTGATGGTCTGACGTCATAGACAGGCGAATTCCTTCCCTGAAGAATATCAATGAGAGATGGGTCAGTACGAACAGCTGGTAGTTTGTATCTTCTGGGTACTAGATTTACTAAATGTATTGTATTAGATTTATTATCGCTTTCTTAGATGTGAAATTTGTTGTTCTGCAGTAGCAGTGCAAAGACGTAACATTACGAATTACAAATAAAGAGTGTTTTAAAAAGAGAATGTTGAGGTGTTTGTGAGTGCAAACAAAGGTGTGTGTATAAGTGTGTGCAGTTGTCATAGCTGGGGGTGGGGGTGTGTGAAATGCTGCCAATGATATGTGTCTCAGATAGCCTCTGACAGCCAAGTCCAGCTCCTGATCTTTGCTTGTGACTTAGCTACTAAAACCGGAGTAAGTGTCTCTACTGTCAGGAGAGGGGGAAAGGTGGATTACTGGTGTCTTAAATCAGTCACTTATTCCGGAGAAGGAAAACTCTGATCTTAAACCTCGGCTGTCTCGCGGCTGTACCCACTCATGGGGAGGGTTTGGAAGTACAACGCAGAGGAAGTGTCTGGAGCTGGAGTCCCTAAGGCAGTCTTATCTTGAGTTCAGTGCTGACTGGCAACTCCTGCGACGCCACTGGTTCCAGACTTTATTGGTCCTTGCTGTTCCTTTGGGTTCATCGGCTGTGTGGAGAGGGAAGAGTCTATTACTTGGGCAGTAGCTTGTTCTTCGTGTCATACTGCCCTGCCTTGCGTATCACCTGGACAGCTGAGATGTAACATCCATGGTCAGACCTGACCAATAGAGGTAATGTCAACATGGGAGCAAGAATTAGGCCATTCGGCCCATTGAGCCTACTTGATGGGGTAGCAGGTCAGGCTGTAGCAATGGGGAGAGAAAGGACTAGATCGAGAACCTAAATTCCACATTTGAAGCAACACAAAATGCTGGAGGACCTCAGCAGGTCAGGCAGCATCTAAGGAGAAAAGTAAACATTTTCTGTTTCAGACTGGGGCTGAGACCTTTCATCAGGGCTCATTTGAACTTGTCCCTGGATTAATGATGCAGACAGTAGATGACTGTTAGCCTGATCACTGAGGTGAGTTTTAAGGAAGCAGGGAGGGTTACTGAAGGAAGTCCCTGACTGAGTCTAAGGCCTTGCTAGCTGACGACCTGTGCTGGGCGTTACAGAGGCCAGGACTGGAGGAACTCTGACATCCTGGAGGGGTGTGACTGGGGAGGGTGCAGGAGGTGGCAGGTGTAGCAGGTGGACGTAATAGAGGAAGGGTGACAGGTACAAAGGGCGGGCTGGAGGTGTTGGAGGTTGCGGGGAGGATGGTATGTACAGTTGAGGCTGAGGAGGTGCAGTCAAGAGCTGCATGAAGTTGCATAGATGGTCGTGGAGAGGGAAGGAAACTACCCCGGCATTCAACGGATACTACTGCTTGAGGGTAACTGCAAAATATTCTATCCAACTGTTTGGTCTCTTGGGCCTCTGTAAGTTGTCTCTGGGGTGTAGGTGAGTGGCAAGAGTGGGGGGGGTGAATAAAATGAGGTTCATGTAACTGGCTGCGTGATGGCCAGCACAGAATAGATGGGCCGAAGGGCGGCACGGCGGCGTAGCTGTTGGCGTAACGCTTCACGGCCCCAGCATTTGGGGTTCCATTCCAGCCACCGAGTTTGTACATTCTCCCGGTGACCGTGTAGGTTTCCTCCGGGTGCTCTGGTTTCCTCCCACATTCAGGTTAGGGTTAGTAAGTTGTGGGCGGGCTGTGTTGACGCCTGAAGTGTGGTGACCCTCATGGGCTTCTCCCAGCACATCCTCGGACTGTGCCGTTGATGCAAATTATGCATTTCACTCTTTTGATTGTATGTGTGGCAAATAAATCTAGTCTTTCTAGTTTTCTTTCTGTGCTGTGACTTTTCATTTACTTCAGATTCCAGATTTTATCTTTTAACCGTCTAGGTAGGGTTTGGATTTTTAGACAGTTAGATGTCTCCAGTACCTAATAAAGTGGCCACTGAGTGTACGTTCATGATCTTCTGCTGCTGTAGCCCATCCACTTCAAGGTTCAATGTGTCGTGCGTTCAGAGATGCTCTTCTGTGCACCACTGTTGTAACTGGTGATTATTTGAGTTACTATCACCTCCATGTCAGCTTGAACCAGCAGTCCGGTCGTCATTCTCCTCTGACCTCTCTCATTAAGGCATTTCCACCCCCAGAACTGCCACTGACTGGATGTTGTGTGTGAAAATCCCAGGAGATCAGCAGTTTCTCAGATACACAAACCACCCCATCTGACATCAACAATTTTTCCATGCTCATTGTGACTTGGATCTCATTTCTTTCCAGTTCTGATGTTTGGTCTGAACAACAACTGAACCTCTTGACCATGTCTATATGCTCTTGTGGGCTGAGCTGCTGCCACATGATTGGCTGATTAGATATTTGCATTAATGAGCAGGTGTACCTAATAAAGTGGCCACCGAGCAGAGATGATTTCACAGCTGTGTGTGTCAAAATCCATCTGCTACATTGTGCTCATCACTTTATCTGTGTGTGCTTTTATGCTCTGCTTACATGAATGACTAAACTGTCATCAGTGAATGCTGATAACCACTGTCCATTGTATTATCTGCTGTGGATGAGACAATCCTTGGAAGTGGCCAATTGATGCAAACAATAGCCACTTAACAACTCTGGCAGCTGCACTGACTGGGGAGGTCAAAGCTGGGAGACCAGCCGGGCCACTGAACTCTTCCCTCGAAGTCGTTGAAGAGATACAACGTTGGGACTGGCCTTTCCGGCCCAACGAGCCAGTGTTGTCCAATTACACCCATGTGGCTAATCAGCCTACTAACCCGCATGCCTTTGGAATGTGGGAGGAAACCACGGCATCTGGAGGAAATCTACATCATGTGTTCTCCCCGTAACTAACCGCTTTCAGGCAGTGGTGGGAATTGAACCCGGGTCACTGGCGCAGTAATGACACTATGCTACTGTGACCCCTTTTTATCTCTCAATCGATGGTCCCAAACTCTGACTGCTGGTCTGGTAGTGGTAAGATAACCAGCATATTTTCGACAGATGGCATCTCATCCCTGTCTCCAGCTGTGCAGCCCTCTGCCGGTACTCCTCTGGGCCGCCAACCCAGATACTCGTGCTTCAGCGGGCATAGGACCTACCGAAGGACCTTCGGAGCCACAACTGGCAAGATGTGTTCACGGTGGATGGTTTGCTAGTGTTGAAACCAACACATGTCCCTCTGTACCAAGGCAGGAGAGCAGCCGTCCTGGCTACGAGTCAGTGCACTTACCTGAAAGTAATCTCTGCTGTTTCACGGCTGTCTTCCTTTGGCATTTCAGTTTGCTTTTCCGGAACGTTCTCTGGGGTTTTTTTTGTGTGAGAGGGCTCATTTCTGATTGTCACATTCAGTTGTCCTTCAATGCTGAGCAGAATGCCCTCTATGTAATTATAATCATTTGGATTGTTGGATTAAATTCACATTTATTACTTGTGCATTGAAACGTGCAGTGAAATGCGTCGTTTGTGTTCCCAAGCGATACCCAAGGGTGCGCTGGAGGCAGCCAGCAAGTGTCACCACACATCCTGGCACCAACGTAGCACGTCCACAGTGCTCTGCAGAACGACACAAAGCAGCGACAGTGGAACAAAACAACAGCAACATAAACACGAGAGCCTGCCAATGCTGGAAAACCAAGTAACACATGCAGAATGCTGCAGGCACTCACACAGGCACAGACACGCCTCCAACCCCGGGAGAGGCTGCCTCTGGGCTTCCAGCCCTCCAGGTTTGCACTCTCCGTGTTCAGACATTGGGTCTCCAAGGTCCAAACCCAAGCCCGGACATCGGGTCTCTGACCTGTGGACGAGCTGACCTTTGGCCCTTGACCTCCAGACCCGCCAACTTCAGTTACTCATGAGCCTTCATTAACTCTTCCTGCTCCCTGGCTCCCACCCCACCCTTCTCCCTGTCAGCCCCATGGTACCAGGAAGGAATATCACATCAAGTGAGAGGCGTACGGATGGATGAGGTGAACTTCCTGCGAATGAGAAAGCAATCAGCTGAATAATCTGTCAGGCTCCCCCCTCCCCGAGTCTCTGACTTTCGCTCAGCCATCGCCTAAGCAGTTAAGCCAATTCTCCCGAGATGTTATCTCAATGTCAAGTGCTTTATGTGGATCACTGATCCCATGAATTCCGTCGGAAGCCGTGTGTTGTTTTAATAGCGCTACTCGAGGAGGCAGTCTCGTTGTGAAGCTGCTGCAGGAGTCACTGATGTGCCACAGCCTAAACTTGAATTCAGAGGAGTCTTTCATTTTGATTTGGAACTCGAGGAGACTGGTCTGGAGGTTTGCCCTCTCCTCTTTACTGACCCCTCACCGGTTGGGCAGTAAATGTGTAGTGTTGATCGGCCACTTCAGAGTCAGAGTCAGGTTTGTTATCATTGATGTATGTGGTGAAATTTTGTTGTCTTCTGGCAGCAGTACAGTGCCATACATAAAGGATTTAGTTACAGAAGTAAATACCTAAAGCAGGGGTTCCCAAACTTCTTTATGCCGCGGAACCTAGGTTGGGAACCCATGATCCAAAGGGAACCTGAGGGGGAACTTCTTCACTCAAGTTTGTGAGAATGAGGAATGAGCTACGATTGGGAGCGGTGGCTGTGGGTGAAAGGCCTAGATACTGGACGTGGAGAGATGTGCCCATTGGTGGGTGAGCCTTGGATCTGAGGGCAGTGCCTCGGAATCGGAAGAGATCCCTTTCGAACAGATGAGGAATTTCTTTGGCCTGAGTTGAATCTGGAATTCATTGCCGTGGATGGCTGTCTGTGACAGTTACTGGTTATATTTAAAGCGGAGGTTTTATAGATTCTTTATTACTAAGGGTGTCATAAGTTATGGGGAGAAGATTCATTGTTACCGACAATGTTGGAGCTTGCTGTGTGCCAGCGTTGACATGCTCTGCTGGATCACCAGGACAATTTATCAAATGTACGTATCCGCTCTTCCGCATCCCGCCTCTGAAATCTGGGATTCATCATGCTGGTATTTGTAGGGACTTTAAACACTTCTTAAAAAAAGATTTGTGCCCTCAAAAGGTTACAGAATATGTGGTTTCAAAGCCATAGATGAAACCCCTCACCTGGTCTGGCATATCACCTGCCAGCTTGTTGTACTCCTTCTTCCTCCGCCTTACTCCGGCTTCTGCCCCCTTCCTTTCCAGTCCTGACGAAGGGTCTCAGCCTGAAATGTGGACTGTTTATTCCCTTCCAGAGACGCTGCCTGACCTCCTGACTTCCGCCAGCATTTTGTGTGCGTTGCTCTGGATGTGGTGTTGCTCTGGTTTCACTGGGCGCAGGGAGGAGAATTTTTTCTACGTCTAAAGACAAGGCTTTAGCAAGCAGTGGGGAAAGTTTTCATCTTGAAGTAGATAAAGAGTTGTGCTCTAGGCTAGAGATTATTGGAAGTAGTTATAAATCATCCCAAGCCACACAGACATTTTGGACTCCAAACAGTTTCATTAGATGTGAGAGGCCTTGAGCTGTTAGTGAGCTATACGATGTGGAGCCTTTAACAAAGAAAGTGTGTGTATTTACATTGTGCTTTTCACTGCCTCGAGGGTTAAAAAGAAGTTTTCTAATATAGCTCACAAACACAAGCAGTCCTATGGATTCTGGAAATGAGACGACAAGACATGGGAGCAGAATTAGGCCAAGTCTGCTCCACTATTCCATCCTGCCTGATTTTATTGTCCCTCTCAACCCCATTCTCCTGTCTTCTCTCTGTAAGCTTTGATGCCTTGACTGATCAAGAACTTCTCAACCTCCACTTTAAATATACCCGATGACCTGACTTCCACAGCCATCCGTGGCAATAAATTCCACAGATTCACCACCTCTGGCTAAAAGAAATTCCTCCTCGTCTTTATTCTAAATGGACATCCCTCTATTCTGAAGCTGTGCCCTCTGGTCGAATACTCCCCCACTTTAGGAAACATCCTGTCCACATCTACTCTATCTAAGCCTTTCAATATTCGATTTGTTTCACTGAGATTCCCCCCTCGTTCTTGTAAATTCTGGCAGGTACAGGCCCAGAGCCATTAAATGCAACTAACATGTTAACCCTTTCATTATCAGAATCATTCTCAGGTACCTCCTGGAGGACCCTCTCCAATGCCAGCACATCTCTTTGATAAGAGGTCCAGAGCTGCTCACAATACTCCCGAGTGTGGTCTGACTAATGCCTGTGCAACACGTATGAATTGATTGAGGAATTCAGCGGGTCTGATAGAATCAGGTGTACTGATATGTGCCGTGAAATTTACTGTTTTGCAGCAGCAGAACAGTGCAGTCTTACCCCAGCCAGGTAATGTCAAGAGGGAAGTTCCAGACGAACAGTGATCCAACCAAGACCTCTGCGATGGGGCCGACAGAAGACAGTGTCACATCACAACAGCAGTGAAGGTGGAGGAAGGTTGCAGCAGTGAAGCGTCCCCAGTCGTCTTCTACTCCATGCCACTGATCTGTCAAGGTCTGTGCAGTGTGTGCCCATGCATCAGTCTCCCCACGTTAAATTAAGTCATGCACAGATGTTCTCCGTGAAAGGAATCCACCCTAATGTCCTGGGTTAAGTACCGCGGTGGTCAGCAAGTGGCGAAGGGGGCAGGATTGTCTGTTACACCTGAGGACCCACCAATAGACAACCCCATAGGAGAGCATCATACTCGACTCGAGTGATCGCACTACTGCTACAGTGCAATACGTGAAATGGACTACAAATTACAGTAATGGATATATGTGAAAATTAAATCAGTAGTGCAAAGATAGTGAGGTAGTATTCATGGGTTCATTGTCCATTCAGAAATCCGATGGCAGAGGGGAAGAAGCTGTTCCTGAATCATTGAGTTTGTGTCTTCAGGCGCTTGTACCTCCTTCCAGATTGTAGCAATGAGAAGAGAGCTTGTCCTGGGATACTGAAGATCCTTCATGATCATGCCACCTTTTTGAGGCTTTGCCTTTTGAAGGTGTCCTCGACGCTGGGAGGCCAGTGCCCATGATGGAGCGGGCTGAGTTTGCAACATCCCACAGCTTTTTCCGATCCTGCGCTGTGGCCCCTCCATACCAGACGATGATGCCACCAGTCAGAATGCTCTCCATGGTATATCTGTAGAAGTTTGCTAGTCTTTGGTGACACACCAAACCTCCTCAAACTCCTAATGAAATAAACCGGGGGAGAAAACAGTCGATATTTCGGGCCAAGACCCTTCATCAGGACTGGAAAGGAAGGGGGCAGAAGCCAGAATAAGAAGGTGGGTGGGAGGGGGAGGGCTGCACCCTGCATGTAGTTAGTGTTGGAGAGCAGAAGAAATTACAGAGGAGGAGCCTGGTCTTGTCCCATCTCTTCCTTCCACCATTTTTACACTGGCTGTCTCCTGTCCATCTTTCAGCCAAGGTGCGGGGTCTCAACGCGAAACATTGACTGTTCACTTCCCTCCGTTGCTCCAGAATCCTGTGTGTGGCCTTCGGTTATTAGATTAGATTAGATTATGAGGACACTCAGTCCTCGTTTATTGTCATTTAGAAATGCATGCATTAAAAAATGATACAACGTTCCTCCAGAATGATATCACAAGAAAAACACAGGACAAACCAAGACTAAAACTGACAAAACCACATAATTATAACATACCGTTACAACAGTGCAAAGCAATACCGTAATTTGATAAAGAGCAGACCATGGGCACAGTAAAAAAAAGTCTCAAAGTCTCAATAGCCCCATCATCTCACGCAGCAGCAGAAGGGAGAAACTCTCCCTGTCATGAACCTCCAAGCGCCGCAAACTTGCCGATGCAGCACCCTTGGAAGCACCCGACCGCAGCGGACTCTGAGTCCGTTCGAAAACTTCGAGCCTCCGACCAGCCCTCCGACTCCGAGCACCGAGCACCATTGTTATCCATTGTTGCTCTGGATTGATGGGTGGCAGAGTTCAGTTCAGTGACTCGTGTACAAAAGTTCAAAGTAGATTTATTATCAAAGTACCATGTACTATCCTGAGGTTCATTTTCTTGCAGCCATTCACAGTAGAACAAAGAAATACAATAGAATCGATGTAAAACTACACACTTGGACTGACAAACTGGCAAATGAAGACAAACTGTGGAAATGGGGAAAAAAAGTAAATCAGTAATACTGAGAACGTGAGTCTTTCAAAGTGTCCACCAGTTGTGGAATCAGTTCGGAGTTGAGGTGGGTGATGCTATGTACACTGGTTCAAGAACCTGGTTGAGTTGGCTCATCAACTATCACCCAGTGGAACTCACATGTACTGTGATGAAATGCTTGGAGAGGTAGGTCAGGGATAGAATCAACTCCTGCCTAAGCAGGGAGCTGAAACCGCTCTAATTTGCCTACAATAGATCGACAGCTAATGTAATCTCACTGGCTCTCCAGTTGGCCTTGCATCACATGGACAATAGTATTACCTGTGTCAGGCTGCTGTTTATTGATTACTCCTCAGCGTTCGACACAATCATTCCTAGAGCTCTGATCGAAAAGCTCCAAAACCTGGGCCTCTTTACCGCCTTCTGCAACTGGATCCTTGCCTTCCTCACCAGGAGACCCCAGTCTGTGTGGATTGGAAGTAACATCTCCTCACTGCTGCATCTCCTCGGCAGGATCTCAGGTGGTGACCAGGAGGCGTACAGGAGTGAGGTTGATCAGCTGGTGATGAGGAGGCGTACAGGAGTGAGATAGATCAGCTGGTGATGAGGCGTACAGGAGTGAGGTTGATCAGCTGTGATGCGGAGGCGTACAGGAGTGAGGTTGATCAGCTGGTGATGAGGAGGCGTACAGGAGTGAGGTTGATCAGCTGGAGATGAGGAGGCGTACAGGAGTGAGGTTGATCAGCTGTGATGAGGAGGCGTACAGGAGTGAGGTTGATCAGCTGGTGATGAGGAGGCGTACAGGAGTGAGGTTGATCAGCTGTGATGAGGAGGCGTACAGGAGTGAGGTTGATCAGCTGGAGATGAGGAGGCGTACAGGAGTGAGGTTGATCAGCTGGTGATGAGGAGGCGTACAGGAGTGAGATTGATCAGCTGGTGACGAGCAGGCATACAGGAGTGAGGTTGATCAGCTGGTGATGAGGAGGCGTACAGGAGTGAGGTTGATCAGCTGGTGATGAGGAGGCGTACAGGAGTGAGGTTGATCAGCTGGTGATGAGGAGGCGTACAGGAGTGAGATAGATCAGCTGGTGATGAGGAGGCGTACAGGAGTGAGGTTGATCAGCTGGTGATGAGGAGGCGTACAGGAGTGAGGTTGATCAGCTGGTGATGAGGCGGCGTACAGGAGTGAGATAGATCAGCTGGTGATGAGGAGGCGTACAGGAGTGAGGTTGATCAGCTGGTTGAGTGGTGTTGCAACAACAACTTCGTATTCGTGTCAGTAACACCAAAGATTTGACTGTGGGCTTCAGGAGGGGAAGTCAAGGGAACACACACACCAGTCCTCATTGAGGAATCTGAATTGAAAAAGGTGAGCAGTTTCAACTTCCTGGATGTCAACATTTCTGAAGATCTATCCTGGGCACAATATATTGATGGAATTACAAAGAAGGCGTGACAGCGACTATATTTCATTTGGAGCTTGAGGAGAATTGGTATGTCATCAAAGACAAATGTAGAATGGAGAGTATTCTAACTGGTTGCATTACCATTTGGTATCAAGGGGCCACTGCACGGGATTAAAATAAGCTGCAGTAAGTTAAAACTAAGCCGGATCCATCATGGGCACTGGTCTCCCCACCATCGTGGTGCTTCAAAAAGGCAGCGTCTGTCATTAAGGATCCTCATTACCCAGGACGTGCCCTCTACTCATTGCTACCATCAGGGCGGAAGTGCAGGAAGATGAAAATGCACACTCAACAATTTAGGAACAGCTTCTTCCCCTCTACCATCTGATTTCTGAATGGACAATGAACGTACCTCACTTTTTTTTGCTGTCTTTTTGTACTACTTTTTAAAAAGTATGTATTATATACTATTTTTATTATGTACTGCTGCCATAAAACAAAAAATTCCATGACAAATGCCAGTGATATTAAACCTGATTTTGATGGTTGAAGGGAAATGGCTGTTCCTGAGCCTGCTGGTGTGGGAATCGAGGCTCCTGTACCTCCTGTCTGATGGTCAAGCTGCTGTATAATACTGTTGCTTTAATTCTGGTATCAATTTTTGCTGTTCACGGTGGTCCCCACTGTGGTGCATCTTTGCTGCAGAGTTCCAGCTAACCAGCCCTGGCAGAGGCTCTGAGATTTCACCCTCACCTCTCGTACAGTGAAGTCACAATGATTCTGAACCATGCAGCAAGATAGACCAGTCAGATCAGACCCGTGGGGCGTGAGTGAGCGGACAGCTGTCCATTCAGTCAGCGATGCAAATTTAAACCGCAAGCAGAGGGGGAAGAGAGTTGATGTGGACGCACTGTGGGTCTTGTCAAGAGGGAGAGCCATATCTCCTTCATTAGCAAAAAACCTCAGCAGAGGACGCACTTCAAAGGTTCATTTTGTTGTCAAAATGTGCATATGCCACACAACTCTGATAACCGTGTTCTCCAGATAACCATGAAACACAGAGAAGCCAGGGGAGTTTTTGAAAGAAAGGACATCAACCCCCTCCCCCAACCTTGCACGAAAAAGAAACAAAACTCTCAAATCCCCAATCCCAATCCCCCCCCGCACAAAAAACTTACAGATCATCCAACTAGAACGTTAAAAAACCCCATCCCCCTTCCTTGCAAATAAAAAACAGCAACAGTAACATCAAGCCCCCAAACCCCTCCCTTCTTGCGGCAGTTGGTAAAATTCCCCAGAACATACTGGTGCAATTTTCAAGTTCACGTTTATTGTCATTCAACTGTACGCACGTATACTGCCAAACAAAACAATGTTCCTCTGGACCAAGGTGTACAATGCAGTATATATAATTCACACAAAGTAATATTACCGCAAAATAAATCAACAAATAGTAAAATGGATTCCAGAAGACTGACATTTGTACAAGGTGAATTTACGATGCAAGTTAAAAAGTAAACAGGTTAACGCTACTGGCACTTCATACGTGATGAGACCTGGGTGGTGACAGGGAGTTCAGTCGTCTCACAACCTGGGGGAAGAAGCTGTTTCCCATCTTAACAATTCTATGCTGCCGTCACAGAGAGCATCCTCGGATCAGCCATCACTCTCTGGTTTGGTGCAGCATCTCCTCACAATATACAAAAACCACAGTCAACTGTCAGGCCAGTAGAAGAGATCACTGGCTGCAGTCTACCATCACTGAAGGGCTTGTGTGTGTCCAGGACAAAGAAGTGGGCTGGAAAAATTACTGTGGATACAACCACCCTGAAAACTGCCTTGCCTAAAAGCTCCTTTCTGGGAAGTGTTACAAATCTATTAAAACAAAAAAAAACTCCCACCATCTTGGCCTTTTTCCCCAAACGTTAATCTGACCAACCATCATAGGTCCATCCCCTCTATTACCCCTATCACTGCACTGTAAACACTTTAAACCACTGTTTATAAAGCTGTTTACATTGTAAATACATGCTGATATTTATGTATTTATGCACATTTTATTCCAAGTCTATACTTTAACCTCTAACTTTATTTTTATTTAATTCTTTATTGCCTAGAATTATTCAGTGTTGCTTTTGTTACATGTCACCCCTTGACCAACACACCATACAGCAAATTCCTAACGCGTAAATATGTGGTGAATAAAGTTGATCCTTGAATAGCGAGGAAAATCTAAACATTTAGATCTTTCATAGAATAACATTCCTGATGATGAAAAACTGTAATCGTCAGGAATGAGCTTTAAAGCCAACGTTAGCCTGTCACATCATGGCGCTTTGTACAAGCCAGGGTTTAACTGCACTGCATAGAAATGTATTTGTACAGGTGACCAGGAGTCAGGACAGAGAGCTCCATTCTGATGAGCATCTTAAGGGAGGGGAGAGGATGGACGAACAGGTTTTTTTCCCTCTGGAGCATCAGTTGCTGAGGGGCGATCTGATGGGGAATTTATAAATCTGAGAGGCCTAGATAGGGTAGAGAATCAGAACCTTTCTCCCAATCAAATACTAGAAAGCATGTATTAAAGTGGGAGAGAGAAGACGTAAGGGGGATAGAACAGAGAACTGTACAGTACGGGCCCTTCAGCCCACAATGTTGTACCAACCCTTTT
The DNA here is from genome assembly GCF_963921235.1 of Mobula hypostoma. Taxonomy (NCBI): domain Eukaryota; kingdom Metazoa; phylum Chordata; class Chondrichthyes; order Myliobatiformes; family Myliobatidae; genus Mobula; species Mobula hypostoma. The sequence continues at coordinate 94,606,200 of NC_086109.1, forward strand.
AACCTGCTCTGTGATCAATCTAACTTGTCCCTCCTGCATCGCCCTCCATTTTTCTATCATCTAAGTTTCTTAAATGTATCTGCCTCTCTCACCACCCCGGCAGGGATCCTTGCACCTAACGCTGTTTTTTAAAAAAAAAACAAAGTTCGTCCCTCTCCACCCTGTATTACTTAATGTGGAGGTACTGAGTACCTTAACACTACCTCACTATTTTTTCCCTCTTTTTGCCCTACTTATATATATTTAAAAGTTAAATTAAATATTTGGTGTAATTTACAATGTTCACATTGTACTGCTGCTGCATCTCATGACATTTGCCAGTGATGTTAAACCGGATTCTGATTCTGAAAGAGCTGTCAGAGGAAGTGGACGAGGCAGGTGTAATGGCAGCCTTTAAGTTCTCTTCTTGCAGTTCAGAAACCCCGGGTAACATGCCATCAGGTTCAGGAATAGTTATTCTACAACCATTATTCTAACTTCACTCACCTCAACTCTGAACTGATTCTACACCCCTGCAGTCTCACGTTCAGGGACTCCTGACCACTCATGTTCTCAGTAATGTTTTATTTGCAATTTGTTGTCTTCCGCACTTTGCTTGTTTGTCAGTGTTTGCATATTTTTTTGTGGATTATATTGCATTTCTTTATTTTTCCTGTCAGTGCCTGCAAGAAAGTAAATCTCCAAGTAGTAAATGGTAACCTTATACTTTGATAATAAGTTTATTTTGAACTTTAAGTGGTATTTGGAAAGGCAGATGGAGGGGCGGGGTTTGGAGGGTTATGGGCTGAACATTGCCAACTGGGACCAGCGGGGAGGATTCTGTGGTCAGCATGGGCCAGTTGGGCTGAAGGGCTTATTTCTCTGTTGTCTTACTCGACTAGAGTGAAGACAGTGTGTGACAAAGCTGAAGTAAGCCTTATGCAAGGAATTTGGGTCACTCACCTGTTACTGTGACAAGCGGGTAATTTATTGCCCAAGATATTTTCTGCTTGGATCAGGATTTCTACCAGGTGAAAGATAAAAATATCATTCTGTATTTCAACATAAACAAAAGCAAGAGGTAGATCTTTGCCAAATAAGTTACTTTTTTTTACACAACGTACTGAGATTTCTTGAATACTCTGCATTTTCACAGTGACAACACGTGTCAACAATGCTGTGACTCGTAATTAAAACTGGATTATTAATTATTTTTAATTTGTTCTGCAGTTCTGCACATTGAGTGCAGACAGATTGCACGTACCCTGTTGGGACTGATGTTCATCCCTACTGCGCGCTGTTAGCTGGGGTTCCATCAGCAGATGAGATCTTGGTCCTTTGGCATGAGAAACACTGGGAAAGGTTGGATGGGATTATGTTCAATGGGATTCTCTTCGAACAGAGAACAATATAACATGGGATTCAGCCATTCCGCCCAGAATGTCTGCAAGGTGGTAGAGGCAGAAACGTGCGGGGCATTTAAGAAACTCTTAGATAGGCAGATGGATGATGGAAAATTGGAGGGGTATGTAGGAGTGAAGTTAAAGGGTCAGCACAGCATTGTGGGCCGAAGGGCCTGTACTGTACAATGAATGTGCCAATAATGCCAAATGAATAGTGTGTGTGTGTGTCCCCATTTCCATGTACAAACGTTTGTACATAAGACCATAGACATAGGAGCAGAATTAGGCCATTTGGCCCATTGAGTCTGCACCGCCATTTCATCTTAGCGGATCCATTTTCTTTCTCAGCATCGTTAATTAATTCTTACGGTTATTAATTCGATTATGGAATTATTGAGTGCACCCGGAAGACAATGAATCCTAGGGGTATATAGAGTGACATATATGTACTTTGAAAATAAATTTTCTTTGAATATGTCTGCCACAGTGTCCATGTCTCTTAACTATATCCATGATCTGACTGTTCGCGTGTATGTGATTATATATAACTTTTATGTGTGTTGCTTGAAATTCCAGCATCTGCAGATTTCCTCTTGTTTGCATATATATGATGGTCTTTGTCCATGTCCCAGTTTGTCTGGCTGAGTTTTTACAATTATGTCCATCTGTGTCTGAGTGTGTGAATGTGTATGCCCATGTCAATGTATGTCTGTGTGTGTCTATTCACATGTGCATGAGTGTAGCTGTATCCATGTTTGTGTGTATAACTATAACACTCTGTGTTGTAGCCATTTTTTACAAACAACCTGTTAGCAAGGATGTCAGGGTTTTGGAGAGGGTGCAGATGAGATGAGCTGGAATAGCCCTTAAAGTGGGTGGGGGGGCGGTGTTAGGTTGGTGAAGGCACAAGAGGAGCTGGGTATCTGACTGAGGAGCAGAGAAGAACTTGGGCATCTTGGAGGAAAGAGAGAGGGAACTTCTCTGGCTTTGTACAAATGCCTCACAGACAGTGGTGGGTTGTTGGCATGTTTGTGTATGGATGGGCGTGTGCATGAATACATGAGTATGTGTAAGGTATATACCTTGTGATGCATGACTCCGATTCACTTGTAATGGCATGTTTGGTGGTGGGGAATTGATTTCAGTGTATCAGTGAAGAGTGAAGTGTGATGAAATGATGGGAAATAGTCTCAGTGTATCAGTGAGGAGTGAAGAGTGATGAAGTGTTTGGTGATTGGAATGGTCTCAGTGTATCAGCGAGGAGTGAGGTGTTTGGTGATGGGGAATTGTATCAGTGAGGAGTGAAGAGTGAAGTGTTTGGTAATGAGGAATGGTCTCAGTGTATCAGTGAAGAGTGATGAAGTGTTTGGTAATTAGAATGGTCTCAGTGTATCAGTGAAGAGTGAAGTGTTTGCTGATGGAGAATTGTATCAGTGAGGAGTGAAGAGTGAAGTGTTTGGTGATGAGGAATGGTCTCAGTGTATCAGTGAAGAGTGAAGTGTTTGGTGATGGAGAATTGTCTCAGTGTATCAGTGAGGAGTGAAGAGTGAAGTGTTTGGTGATGGGGAATTGTATCAGTGAGGAATGAAGAGTCGGCATAAGAATTTACTGAACAATTTACTGATGCACATCACATGGGGCTGAAGAGGTGTTGGGACTGGTGAGGGAAAAAACCACATTCAGCTGCAGTTCCCATTCTCTGCAGAATGAGGGAGGAGGGAGATGAGATAAAAGAAACGTCATTGGCAAATAAAAATGAATTTACTATCTGATTATGCAGAGCTGACTGATGGAAAACATCAATAAATGCTTTCGCCTGGAGTGTAAACTGGTTCTTCTGCCGCACTGCATTCGTCGAGGTTGGGCGAATCTGCTGAGATCTGTGTTTGAGGCCAGGTTTCAGGCTGCTGGGTGTGAGATTGTCAAGCTGCATTTTAAACTGGTAACATGGCTGCAGAAGTCCCTCTGTGCCAAGGGTGACACCCTTACCTCTGTGCCAAGGGTGACACCTTTACCTTTGTCAGGTGGCTCCGTTCTAGGGGATTTGGGACAGCTCTGTGCTGAACTCCCTACTCTGTGAAGCTCAGGGAGTGCTGTGGGAGGGGGCATAGCTGGGGTCCCCCTACGCACTGGAATATGGGAGCGCTGCGCAGCGAGAAGGGGCACAGCTGGGAGAGCTCTGTGGTGCGTTGCCAGAAATGGTGTCTTCTCAATGAAGCATTACACCCCAGTCCTGCCCTTTGCGAGTGGAAGTTCGCAGTCCTAAAGCCCTTTTCTAGTGACTGAGAGCTATTCTGGGAGACTGTACTTATTGTTCATTTGACTTCTTTAGACCAGGCTGTCTGGTCATTCATTCTGTGGGAGCTTTCCATTACTGATGGTTCAACAAAGAATTGCTTCCTTTGGTGTGAGCATTTTGGAATGATGGAACCTAACGTGTTATAGAAATGTATAAACCTCTTTGGTGCTGGTCATAAAGTCAAACAGCCTGAAAACAGGCCCTTTGGGCTCCGCTGATCCATACTGACCAAGATGACTATCTCAGCTAATCTCATTTGCCGGCATTTGGCCCATAACCTTCTCGGCCTTTCCAAACCATGTACCTCTTCAATTGTCTGTCAAATGTTATCATGCAGAAAGTTGTGAGTTCGGCCAGATCCATCATGGGCACCGACCAGCCTTCCCATCATCGAGGACACCTTCGAAAGGCGATAACCACCATTAAGGAACCTCATCTCCTAGGACATGGCCTATGAAGGACTGTGAGAATGGCTGAGAGGATCATAGGGGCCTCCCTACCATCCATCGGGGACATTTATTAGGAGCGCTGCGTTCGCAGGGCCCTTAGTATTATCAAGGATCCCACCCATCCATCCGGCATCCTCTTTGTCTTTCTACCATCAGGCAGGAGACTCCGATGCATAAAGACAAGTACAGTCAGGATGGGAAACGGTTTCTTCCCCCTGGCCATTAGGCTTCTGAACTCCCAGCTGCATTGCATTCGAGTGTCACCGGTTAATATGTTCTGTACCTTACAATGTTTAATTCATGCACTTTATTTATGTGTAATTCATCTGTAGATTTCATCCTTACTTTCATAAGTTATTGTGTTTTATGTGTACTACAGTGCTTTACACCCTGTTTCAGAGGAACGTTGTCTCGTTTGAAGGTTTAGATGTCTATAGTAAAATTGCAATTAACTTGACTTATTGCTGTCATCAGGAAAGAGGTACAGGATCCTGAAGGTACACAATCAACGATCCAGAAACAGCTTCTTCCCCTTCACCATCCGAGTGGACCATGGACACGACCTCATTTGTGGGGGTGGGGGAGAGGGATTGTCAACATTTTGGGATGAAAGTCTACGACTGAACTGTTGCTTTTGACTGGAAGCACCAAAGATGCTGCTCAGCCTGTTCAGTTCCTCCAGTAAATTGTCAGGCGACTAAGTGGAGTTGCCTGTTAACAGGAGATTCTGTCTGTCTGTCTGTTTGACTGTCCCCTTCCTGCCCAGCAACCCACAATTTAACCCTAGCCTAATCATGAGACAGTTTACAATGACTAATTAACCTACTAACTGGTATGTCTTTGGACTGTGGGGGTTGGGTGGGGTGAGACCCCAAGAAATCCCACACATTCCACAGGGATGTTGTATAGATTGCTTACAGAGGACGCTGGAATAGAACGCCGAACTCCAATGCCCCAAGCTGTAACGGTGTTGCACTAAATGCTGCCCTACTGTGATGCCCAAACCATCACACTGACCATTGTTGGAATCCAAGTCTTGCTCTTCTAACATGGCTGCAGCAGAATATTGCATGGCACTCTCACCAGCTGCATAGACTCATAGAGCATTACAGCACAGAAACAGGCCCTTCAGCCCATCTAGTCTGTGCCAAACTATTATTCTACCCGGTCCCATTGACTACCAACAGGAAAATCACAAGAGACATAAAATATGAAACATTACAACAACTTTATACTCTCCACTACACATGTATAGAAGTTGTCGAAATTCTTTTATTGACTGGCTTTGTCACAGCCTGGAATGGAAACACCGATGCCCTTGAATGGAAAATCCTACAAAAAGTAGTGGATATGGCCCAGTCCATTACGGATAAAGCCCTCCCCACTATCTACAGGAAACGCTGTCACAGGAAAGCAGCCTCCATCATCAGGGATCCCTGTCACCCAAGACGTGCTGTCTTCATGCTGCTGTCATCAGGAAGAAAGTACAGGAGCTTCAGGACTCGCACCACCAAGTTCAGGGACAGTCACTACCCCTCAACCATCAGGCTTTTGAACCAGAGGGGATAACTTCACTCAAATTAAACTGCCCCATCACTGAACTATTCCCACAACCTATGGACTCACTTTCAAGGACTTCATCTCATTGTCTCGATATTATTTATTGCTTATTTATTATTACTATTATTATCATTTTGTATTTGCACAGTTTGTCATCTTCTGCACTCTGAATACTTAAGTTGGTGCTGTCTTTCCTTGATTCTGTTATGGGTATTATTCTATAGATTCGTTGAGTATGCCCACAAGAAAATCAGTCTCAGGTTATAGATGGTGACATATATTTACTTTAATAAATTTACATTGAACTTTGAATATTTGTGACCCTCAGCAGCACCAAATCTCTTCACAGTCAATTTGTGCATAGCAAGCTCCCACTAAGAGCATTGTGACAAATGGCCGGTTTGTCTCTGAGCAATGTTGGGTGAGGGGTGTATATTAGCTAGGACTTGCGTCGGAACTACTGTTGCAATTGTTCTCCGCTCGGTAATCCGACACTTTGTGAAGAAAACTTTGGCAGAGGAACGCAGTCATTAATTTTACTGAGTAGCGTGGTGTCAGAGCTCAGCTTGGCGTGGCACCTTTCTCCCTGATAGACTGGCAGTGGGAACGCAGACGGGAAACCAAGAACCACACACTGTTCAGCAAACATAAACGCTTGCATATCAATGAATCCTGGTGAGATTGCACAAAGACACAAGCACTTTAGCCCACACTGACCACCAACTCTTCAACAAAGTTCAAAGTAAATTTGTTATCAAAGTCCGTTTTTAAAAATTTATTCATTTACGGAATGTGGGCAACACCAGCTAAGCCACCATTTATTGCCCATCCCTAGTTGCCCTTAAGAAGGTGGTGATGAGCTGCCTTGTGAACCGCTGCAGTCCCTGAGGTATAGGTACACCCACAGAGCTGTTAGGGAGGAAATTCCATGATTTTGACCCAGTGACAATGAAGGAATGGTGATAGGTTTCCAGGTCAGGATGGTGAACGACTTGGAGGGGTATTTCCAAGCGGTGGTGTTCCCAGGTATCTACTGTTTTTGTCCTTCTAGATGGTAGCGATCGTGGGTCGGGAAGGTGCTGCCTTAGGAACTTTGGTGTGTTGTTGCAGGGCATCGTGTAGATAGTACACACTGCTGAAACTGTTTGTCGATGGTGGAGGGATTGGATGCTTGTGGAAGGGGTACCAATCAAGTGGCTGCCTTGTACTGGATGGTGATGAGCTTCTTGAGTGTTGATGGAGCTGCACTCATCCAGGTGAGTGGCAAGTATTCCATTACACTCTTAACCTGAGCCTTGTAGATGGTGGACAGGCTTTGGGGAGTCAGGAGGTATGTTACATGCCACAGGATTCCTAGCCTTTGCCCTGCTCTGGTAACCACAGTGTTTATATGGTTAGACCAGTTCAGTTTCCTGTCAATGGTAATCCCCAGGATGTTGATAGTAGGAGATTCAGTGATGGTGAGACACTGAATGTCAAGGGACGATGGTTAGACTTTCTCTTGTGGAGATGGTCATTGCCTGGAACTTGCGTGGCTCGAATGTTACTTGCCACTGGTCAGCTCAAGCCTGGATATTGTCCAGGTCCTGCTGCCTTTGGGTATGAACCGCTTCACTATCTGAGGAGTCATGAATGGTGCAGAACATTGTGCAGTCTTCTGCCAACATCCTACATAAAGAGTGGATGTGTGTTACATCTCCAACAGCCTTCCCCTCTTCCTCTATTCTCCACTCTGTCGTTTGCTGCTTCTCACCTCCCTATTACTCCACCTCCCCCCGCCCCCACCCATCTGGGCTCCCTCCTGCCCTTTCCTACGGTTCACTGTCCTGTCCTCAAAGACATCTTCTCCAACCCTTTAAATTTCCCACCCACCTGGCTTTACCCATCACCTTCCAGCTAGCCTTCCATCCCTCCCTCCCCCCCACCTTTTGGTTCTTTCACTATCCTCCTCTGTCCAAATCATCCAACTGTTTACTCTTTTCCACAGACGCTGCCTGACCTGTTGAGTTCCTCCAGCATTTTGTGTTTGTTGCTCTGGATTTCCAGCACGTGCAGACTTTCTCATATTTAACGTGTACACTGGATTATTATGGTTCATTAGAACACATTGGAACCAGTACATTTTGATCCAATTAAGTGTCGGCCCCAATTAGCCCAAGTTTCATGGAAATAGTTAAAAAGGCATAAAAAAGACAAACTACCATTTAACTGAATACCAAATTGTGTATTTAAATGAAATACAGAATAATTTGGAGCACTGCCAAAGCTACCTACAGTACTATAAAACTGTATTAGTTGCTAAGTTATCGACGGAGGTATTAATTCAGTCTATGCTGCTGTGTTCTTCTGACTGACTGTAAATGAACAAAATCAGCAGAGACACCCAGTGCAGATAATGGACTGCCTTCAGTCAATGCTTTTGATGATTGCATCCTCCAACTCTTCATATTCATTGTAACATTTGAGATAATTGTTGATACCTTCAAATTCTTCATAGTTCCTAACTTGTTGAACTATTAAAATCATTTCATTTTCACTCCCGATTGTTTCTGGCATCTCCAAGCCTGGTTGCTTGAAACTGCAGTGAGCGAAACAGTTCTGAATTGTCTTGCTTATTTCTCATCAACCGTCAGTGACAAAAGTCATTGCTTTTTGAACACAAACTCATGCAAGTGATGCTGTTCGAAAACTGTTCACAGTAAGCAGGGTGTAACATCTGTCGGCCAAGCAGGTGCACGTGACTGACGCTAGTTAGAAACTGTTCGGCAGTAGTCTCCTGTCCTAAATAAGCAGCATAGAATCCCAAGTAAATGAAGGAAACCTTAGCAATTTTTTCTATTTAATTTTTGTTCTTTAAGAGTTGTCCCAAATAAGCAGCTGGTACAATTAACCAGAATCTGTTGTATGTTGTCATATATAACCCTGAGATTCATTTTCTTGAATCTACATTAATCCCATTTTTATTGTCCCTAGATTCTACCACAGCAGTGTAGTTGTTAGCATAATGCCTTACAGTGTCCGTGATCCGGATTCAATTCCAGCCACTGTCTGTAAGGAGTTTGTATGTTCTCATGCTTGGTCGCTTGGGTTTGCCCCGGGTGCTCCAGTTTCCTCCCACATTCTAAGGACGTACAGGTTAGGGTTGGTAAGTTGTGGGCATGTTTTGTTGGCGGTGCATTAATAATTAGCTTTATTCACTATAAAGAAATGTACCGTGAAGTGTGTCATTTGTGTCAGATCATATCAGCAAGTATTGTGCTGGGGTTCAGCCTGCAAGTAAGTAAGTAGGTAAGTAGCCCCCTAGTCCCCTTCTCCCTTCCCCCCACCTCTAAATCTACTCTTCAGCTTTTTTTCTCCAGTCCTGCCAAAGGGTTTTGGCCCGAAACGTCGACTGTACTGTTTTCCACGGATACTGCCTGGCCTGCTGAGCTCCTCCAGCATTTTATGTGTGTTGCTTGGATTTCCAGCATCTGCAGGGATTTTCTCTTGTTTGTGATTAGAAGATAAAGACTAGTTTTATTTGTCACATGGATGTATTTGTTTAAAGAATTGGGTTCTTTATGCTTATTGTGTTTTTTATTGTTGCAGTAGATCTAGAGTGACATCCAGGAGTAATAATCTTTTACAGAAGAATGCCAGTAAATAACCTTGGATTTCCATCAAAGCATACAGTGGAATGAATGCATTGATTGTGTCAATGACCAGCACAGTCCGAGGCTTTTCTGGGGGCAGCCCACAAGTGTCACCACGCTTCTGGAGACAGCATAGCCACCCACAACTTATTAACCCTAACCTGTACGCCTTTGGACTGTGGGAGGAAACCAGAGCACCGGGAGGAAACCCACCTGGTCAACGTGCGAACTCCTTACAGGCAGTGGCGGGAATTGAACCCTGATCGCTGGCTCCGTAGAGCGATTGCGTTAACTGCCGTGCTACCACACTGCTGAGCTTGTTGGACCTGACATGGATCTCAGATTTTTGCATTATAAGCTTTCGTGGTGCGCAGAACTATAATTACTGCTCGGCAAATGATCCACTTAGCATATGTAAATGAATTATAATTTCCTTATCTGAAGATTTCAAATTACAAGGAATGAGTTTCCATTTATATTCTTCATCTCGATTACATATGTTCTAATATTTACTCCATGTTCATTAAAATGTTTTAAGATTTTAATTACGACATGAAGCCTGATTGTTTCCTGGTTTGTTGTCTGTGAGGATGCTTTGATGTGATTGGTTATTCAAGAGGCTAGAGTTTAAAAGCAGTGATGTAATTCTGAGACTTTACAAGGTATAGGTCGAAGCACACTTGGAGTATTGTCAGCAGTTGTGGGTCCCTTATCTAAGAAAGAATGTGTTGGCATTGGAGAGGGCCCAGAGCAGGTTCACAAGAACAATCCTGGGAATGAAGGGGTTAATATATGAGGAGCATTTCATGGTCCTGGACCTGTACTCACTGGAGTTTAGAATGAGGGTGGGGATGCCAATGAAAACTATTGAATGTTGAAAGGTCCAGATAGGACATGGAGTGGATGTTTCCAGTAGTGGGGGGAGTCTAGACTCAGAGGGAACAGCCTTTGAATATGATGTCCTGTTAGACCGGAGATAGGGGAAACTTTATTAAGTTAGAGGGTTAAGGTTCATTCATTACCAGCCATGGCTGTGGAGGTTAAATAGTTGGGTTTATTTAAAGTGGAGGTTGTTAGGTTTTTGATTAGCAAGGGTGTCAAAAGGTGCGGGGAGAAGGCAGGATAATGCGATTCAGAGGGAAAATAAATATAAGACCCCCTAAGACATAGGAGCAGAATTAGACCATCTGACCCATCAAGTCTGCTCCACCATTCAATCATGGCTGATCCTTTTTTCCCTCCTCCTCAACCCCATTTCCCGGCCTTCTTCCCATTGCCTTTGATGCCGTGTCCAATCAAGAGCCTATCAATCTCTGCCTTAAATACACCCAACGACTTGGCCTCCACAGCAAATTCCACAAATTCACCACCCTTTGCCTAAAGAAATTTCTTTGCATCTCTGTTTTGAAAGGGCACCCCTCTGTCCAGAGGTTGTGCCCTCTTGTCCTAGACTTTCCCACCTTGGGAAACATCCTTACCACATCTACTCTGTCTAGGCCTTTCAATATTTGAAAAGTTTCAGTGAGATTCCCCTCATCCTTCTAAATTCCAGCAAGTACAGACGCAGAGCCATCAAACGCTCCTTACATGATAACCCTTTCATTCCTGGAATCATCCTTGTGAACCTCCTCATTTGATGGGGGAGGGGCCTAGTGGGATATAGCGGATGTTGGGAATTGCGGATCAGCTGGGTGAACAACATGGACTGGATGGGCTGAAGGGCCTCTCTCTGAGTTGTACTTCTCCCCCTCCCCTCCCCCTCCCTCTCTCCCCCCCAGGTCTGCTGTCTATAGGACTGTATTTGTGATGGACTATTGAATTCAGTGAGCTTGTTCATATAGGTGTTTGGACTCTTGGGGAAAACCAGAGCACCCAGAGGAAGACCCATGCAATCCATGAGGAGAATGTACAGACTCCTCACTGATGACATTGGAGTTGAACGCTGAACTCTGGTGCTCTGAGCTGTGATAGTGTCACACTAGCTGCTACGTTATCACGAAGCCTGCACTTTGCTGATTACAAATTCCGGAGCAGTACGTCGATCCAGAGGTCAGATCAGCGATGCCGACGGAAAAGATGCTTCCCCTGTACTCAGCTGAACATCTGCTTGAGTTTTGTGCGCAGGTCCCTGGAGTGGGACCAGAGCTCCCTGACCTTGTGGTATGTATATGATTATGCTGCTTTGCCAAGCAAAACAAATTATCTTACTCATCCTATTAAAAACTTTCACGACTTTGAAAGCGTCTATTGCTTCCCCTGTACCAGAGGGAATAATTTAACAGTCTCTCCTTTTAAGTACAATCTCTCAAACCCGCAATGAGGGTACATTAACCTGCTTTCTAATGCGACTGACTCCAGCCAAGGGGTTTTATTCTCTTGGCGGGTATTATTGGGACCCTTCAATTAATTTACCACCTTGTAATCATTCACAATGCCAATTAATATCTGTTAAAACTGCCTGAACTTGTCTTTTATCGCTGCCTATGATCGCTCCAGAGCATCAGTTATTAAGTGAATGGATGCGGATTTCTGGGCATTAACGCCCCTTGTCTGTGTCTAGTGTTCTTGTTTATATTGATGCTGATGGATTGTATGGTTTCTGACAGTTTCATCCATTAACTGCTGTCCAATTGATTCTGCTCAGAAACAGAGTTACAGAAGGAAGACTTGGAAGAATGTGAAGCCTCCCTGACTTTAGGAGTTTGAGCTTTTGTGATGGGACAAGTCAGAGTCTGCCTTTGCACCCTCTGCCCAGTCTCTGTGGAGTTTGACCACCGGTTTACCTTACCACCTCAGGCTCCTGAAGCAGAGTAGATAACTTCACTTCGAACTGATTCCCACAGCCTACAGACTCACTTTCAAGAACTCCACATGTTGTTGGTATCAGGCTGTGGAGGTCAAGTCATTGGGTTTACTTAAAGCGGAGGTTGATAGGTTCTTGATGTTAACCAGGATTGGTCCCCAGTGATCCTCATCAGAACATTAAGCCTGTTACAACCAGAATAGAGAAAAAGAACCTCATTAAAATTGAGCTTATTGTCATCTGTACAAGCACATGTATGACTGATGTATTGAAAAACTTGTAGAAACATCAGAGGCACACAGCATCATAAACAATGCGCGTGAAAAGGCAAATTAGACAAAAGAGATGAGGAGGAATTTCTTTAACCAGAGAATGGCGAATCTGTGGAATTTGTTGCCACAGGTGGCTGTGGAGGCCAAGTCATCGGGTGTATTTAAAGCAGAGAGTGATAGATTCCTGATTGGTAAGGGCGTCAGAGGTTACAGGGAGAAGGTGAGAGATGGGGTTGAGAGGGAAAGCTCCATCATTGAAATGTTCTGCAACCTGTGGACTCACTTTCAAGGACTCTTCATCTCATGTTATCAATATCTATTGCTTATTAATTAATTAATTTATTATTATTATTATTATTATTATTATTATACCTTGTTTGTATTTGCACAGTTTGTTGACCTGCACTCTGATTGAATGCCCGAGTTGGACAGCCTTTCATCGATCCTGTTATCGTTGTGCTATAGATGTAGTGATATGTCCACAAGAAAAATGAACCACAGGGTTGATACGGTGACATCTCTCTCCGTCTGGAGCTATGCTCCTGGTAGGGTCACCCATGACGGTAAGGTCGAGGGTGAGGTCCCTGACAACGAACAATCCAACCAAGACCTCAACTGTGGAGCAGGCGGACGAAGTTACTTTGAACTCAACGGCTGTGAAGGCGTATGAAGGCTACAACAAATCCATCAGCTCCAATCGTCGTGGTTTCCATGCCATTGGAATCAGTTGGTTGATTTGTGAAGTATCGTGTGCTTCTTGGAGTGCAACATCAAGTACACGTTAAACAAATACACGCACAGGCGTCTTCGCTCTGTACAGAACAAAGACCATCATCCTCGACCTCGAGGGGTAGCCACGACAACGACGACAGTGACATGGATGTACTTTGATAAGAAATTTACCTTGAACTTTGAAATCCGCCATGATGGAATGTCAGAGTAGACTCAGTGGGCCGAATGGCCTTTTCCTGCTGTTGTATTTTATGGTCTTATAAATTATTCACTTTTTTAAACAAAAAAAAACACTAGAACAAAAGCCTAATCCATTTTGGAGCAAAATGGTCATAGTGTCACTAAGCTAGCAATAGCAGTTTTGCCAGTTGGTTTAAGATTTGAATGACCGCAGTAGCTGTTCTTGAACCTGGTGGTGTGAGACTTCCTGCCCGATGGTAGCTATGAGAAGATAGCATGGCCCAGATGATGGAGATCGTTGATGCCTTCTTGAGGCAGCACCTCCTGGAGGTGCTATCGATGGTGTCGTAATGTATTAAGCAGAGTCCACCCTTTTCTGCGGTTTCTTACATTCCTGCATGTTTGGATACCCACACCAGACCATGATGCAGCCCTGGACTCTCAGCATGCTTACCATGTCTGTGCAAGTATTGAAGGACCTCTCCAATTAACCTCAATCCGCTCCTCTTCTCCCTGAGACTTTCTCCCCCCAGAACCTCTCCAACTCCAGATCCCTGAATCCACATCACGGGAATCACATCCCCAGTTCCATTTGTTTTCTTTGTCCTGAAGGTGAAGCTGACTGGAAATTTAACAGGGCTCGCTGCTATTAGCACAAAGACTGATCCCTGGATGTTTTCTAATGTCACGATGAATGACTTTGACTTGGAAATGTAGCTCCCCTGGTTACCTGTCATCTTTCGTCATGATCGATATTGATCCAATCAGCATCCCTCACCTTGTTCTGTTTCTATCCCAATTCCCTATTGGCTATAGGTTCCCAGCACTCTTCCCCCAAGCATTGGCAGTGAGTATTCCACAGAGTCGGTATATAAGAGGGTGGCTAGATTAAATGGAAGTCCAATAATGTGTATCTGAATGCATGCGTCATCATGATTAGCAAGCAATTCTAATCATCTCTGCTGACAGTACCTAAAATATTTCAGAGCTGTGAAATGCTGCATTTCTTTTTTTTGCTGAGTGAGCTCTGGGTTCATTTTCATAAAAATAAAAGCAAAAAGGGGTGAAAATCTGAAATAAAAGGTTCTGGTTCCCCTCTCCAGGCACTTACCCCTGTATTTGGGTGCCATGGTCATGTAGCAGTTAGCACAACGCTGTTACAGCTCAGAGTTCAATTCTGGTGTCCTCTGTAAGGACGGACAGAGACACACACACACACACACACACATACACACACACACACACACAGACACACACACATACACACACACATACACACACAGACACACACACACATACACACACACACACACACACACACACACACACACACACACACACACACCCCTGGCGGGGTTCAGCAGGCCAGGCAGTGGCGTATCTGAACATTTGGTCAATAATTGTCTGAGTGATCAACATCTGCTTTATTAGTTGTTTATACATCGAAGACACACCAGTGCCAGCAGCCTTGTCCCTTCAAGCAGATCAGCGTCGACATATCCCTTTTCTGTACTCGTAGGTGCAGGAGATTCTGCAGATGCTGGAAATCCAGAGCAACACACACAAAATGCTGAAAGGACTCAGCAGGTCACCTAGCATCTCTGGAGTGGAATAAACAGTCAACATTTCGGGCCGAGACCATTCATCATACAGATTGCCTCAGTTCCTTTGAAGTGCTGTCACTGCCGCAGAGCTGTCACGCACTTTGGAGTATCCTGAAAAGCTCCACAGAGTCCGTGTCAGAAACGGGTCATTCAGCTAATATCATTTTTGGCTCTGTATTAATCCCAAATGCCAGCATTAGGTCCACAACCTTGCCTATTTGAGAGTCTAAAGTAGCTTTTAAATTGAGTGATTGCATTAGATTCCACTATCACCTCTGGAGAATGTCTTGTATATCAAACACTCTCTGCAGGGAAAAAAACATTATTCTCAGATTCCCTTTGAATCTCCTTCCTCCCACTGGCTCTGGCATCTTGTTTTTGAAACCCCTAGCGTGGGATGAGGGTGGAACAGGACCTTGCAAAGTGTTCCTCTTACTCTCCTGTGTTGCTGTGAACATTATGGAGTCTAGAACTGTTCAGCCAGAGTGGGGGGTGAGTGTGGAACTTGCTCCCACGGGATACTGGAGATGCGTCTCTACCAAAAGAGATGGAAGGGCTCCTTCCTTCTGCTAGCCTGCAGGTTACCCTTGGGTGAGGTGTAGCACCTGCTTAGCCCTCCCCCACCCAATCACATCACGCCATGGGAGCAGGTGGTGGATGGTCGTATGAGCTGCCAGTGCGTATCACAAGTCCTGGTTATGTGGCCACTGATGACAGACAGACAATCTTCGAAGAGACACTCACAATACGCTGGAGGAACTCAGCAGGTCGGGCAGCATCGGTGGAAAAGATTGGTCGACGTTTCAGGCCGGAACCCTTCGTCAGGACTGTAGAGGGAAGGGGCAGACCCTCCCCCCACCTTCATTATAAGGCCTCTGCCCCTTCCCCCTACAGTCCTGACAAAAGGTTCCGGCCCAAAACGTCGACCGATCTTTTCCACGGATGCTCGAGCCAACAACGTACTGTCCTCTCTCATTCGGTTCCTTCTTCTTCAGCCCTTTATTTCTTCCACCTCTCACCTCACAGCTTCTCACTTCTTCACCTGCTTCTACTACCAGCTTGTACTCCTTCCCCTCCCCCCACCAACGTCTCATTCTGGCTTCTTCCCCCTTCCTTCCCAGTCCTGGTGAAGGGTTTCAGCCTGAAATGTTGACTGTTTATTCCCCTCCATAGATGTTGCCTGACCGGCGTGAGTTTCTGGGTAGTTTGTGCGTGTTAATGCAGGCAAAGTCCTGGTGAATCTCCCCAGCTTCTCTCCAGCACAATGCCATCCCTCGTATAGAGGTGACCAGAACTGCACACAGTACTGCCAAGTGTGGCCTAAGCAGCTGCAACATCACATACCAACTCCCTCTTATTTTAATTTAGAGATACAGCACAATAACAGGCCTTTCGGCCCAACGAGCCTTTCCTGTCCATCTACACCCACGTGACCAATCAACCTACAAACCTGCACGTCTTTGGAAAGTGGGAGGAAACGAGAGCACCTGGAGGAAACGTACGGTCCTGGGGAGAATGTACAAGCTGCCGTGGGAATTGAACCTGGCTCGCTGCCGCTGTGATAGCATTACACTGACCACCGCCCAGATTATATTCTCTGCCCTGACCAATGAAGACCAGTCTTCCATGTGCCCTCTTCCCCAGCCAGCGAACCTGTTTTAGTGCTTTCAGAGAACTGTGGGATTGGACCTCGTGGTCTCCCCTGTTAATCACCATCGCTTAGTGCCCCACCATTTACTGAATGCACGTTACCTCCATTTGACCTTCCAAAACGCATTGCTTCACTCTTGTTGGCATTGTCCAATCTGCCAACACTCTGCAAAATCTTAACATTCGACCTGTGTCCATCTGTAGCCTCTAGCAACCTTCATCTCGATCTGCACAAAAGGACTAGAATATAAAAGTGTTCATTATGAGAGGACTAGAATATAAACATAAAAAAATGTCGAAAACCTACAGCACAATACATACAGGCCCTTCGGCCCACAATGCTGTGCCAAACATGTACTTAATTTAGAAATTACCTAGGGTTACCCATAGCCCTCTATTTTTCTAAGTTTCATGTACCTCTCCAGGAGTCTCTTAAAAGACCCTATCGTATCCACCTCCACCACCGTCACCGGCAGCCCATTCCACACACTCACCACTCTCTGCGTTTTAAAAAAAAAACAACTTACCCCTGACATCTCCATTGTACCTACTTCCAAGCACCTTAAAACTGTGCCCTCTCTTACTAGCCATTTCAGCCCTGGGAAAAAGCCTCTGACTATTCACACGATCAATGCCTCTCATCATCTTGTATACCTCTATCAGGTCACCTCCCATCCTCCGTTGCTCCAAGGTGAAAAGGCCAAGCTCACTCAACCTATTCTCGTAAGGCATGCTCCCCAAACCAGGCAACATCCTTGTAAATCTCCTCTGCACTATTTCTATAGTTTCCACATCTTTCCTGTAGTGAGGTGACCAGAACTGAGCACGGTACTCCCAAGTGGGGTCTGACCAGGGTCCTATAAGAGTAAGGATGTAATGCTAAGGCTTGATAAAGTATTGGTCAGACTGAACTTGGAGTATTGTGAACACTTTTGGGGCCCCCTATCCAAGAAAAGACGTGCTGCCATCAGTGGAGGTCTACAGGAGATCAGCGAGAATGATTCTCGTAATGAAATTATTAACCTATGAGAAGCATTTTGAAGGATCTGGGTCCGTACTCACTGGCGAATGGGGGGGGGTGCTCTTATTGAAACCTATTGAATATTTTTGATGATGGATACCACTTTCCTGTTATAGCGCTCTGTGTAGAAAGTGTGCATGCAGCCTGGTACAGCCGTTCCGATTTATTCTTACCTTCTTCTTACTTTTTAATTTACATTATTTTTTGTATTTTTTTCTCTCACGGTAACACGTCGAAGCTACACCCTCTCTAACGTGCTGGTAGAGAGAGTTTTATCTGGGTTTTCTTTAGTGCTGGAAATGGTTACATCCTGACACGTGGGACAGAAGCAAGGTCGCATTGTGTATTCCACGGACCAGCAAATACCGGCCGGTTTAGCGAGCAGAGCAGCGGACACCCCTGCTGAAATCCGGAGGAAAACACACAGAGGATGCAGAGGGGGATCACAAAGCTGGGGAAAGAGGACCGGGTCGCGACAACAGAGACTTTTGAAGAAGAGGAGTTTGGTGGGTAATACAGTTCTGGCTGACCGGAAGTGCACCGAGAGCAGTAAGCGTAAAGGAGTTGGGTGCTTACTGATCTGGTTAACAACAGATGGTGCAATCCGGGGCGTATTACGATCGAGGAACGTGTTTGCAGACTGGATATTGAACTTTTTACTGTTGGACTTCGGCCACATTCCACCATGATACAACACTTGGCGGCACGGGAGGCCGTTCCTGCCTGTGGCCATCGAACGTGCAGCTCCTCCCGTGGAGGGTCAGACACCCTGAGTCAGTAGACTGGTCCTGGACTTATTTTTCATCTGGCATAGTTTGCATAGTTTGATTGTTGGGGGGTTTTTGTATTGCTATATTTACGCTCTATTCTTGGTTGGTGCGGCTGTAACGAAACCAAATTTCCCTTGGGATTAATGAAGTATATCTATCTATCTATCTAGATGTGCTCATTGGTGGGTGGACTTTACCAGTGATGGACTGGACCGTGTAAGACCATAAGATATAGGAGCAGAATTAGGCCATTTGGCCCATCACGTCTGTTCTGCCAGGTCATCATGGCTGATCCATTTTTCCTCTCAGCCCCAGTCTCCTGCCTTCTCCCCATATCTCTCATGCTCTGACCAATGAAGAATCTATCAACCTTTGCCTTAAATATACATCAAGACTTGGCCTCCACAGCTGCCTGTGGCAAAGAATTCCACAGATTCACCACTCTCTGGCTAAAGAAATTCCTCCTCATCTCCGTTCTAAAAGGCCCTCTATTCTGAGGCTGTGTCCACTGATCTTAGACTCTCCCACCAAAGGAGACATCTTCTTTGCATCCACTCTATCAGGGCCTTTCACCATTCGATAGGTTTCAATAAGGTCACCCTCATTCTTCTGAATTCTAGTGAATACAGGCCCAGAGCCATCAAACACTCTTCATGTGACAAGCCATTCAATCCTGGAATAATTTTTGTGACCCTCCTTTGAACCCTCTCCAGTTTCAGCATGTCCTTTCAAAGATAAGGGGCCCAAAACTGCACATAATACTCTAAGTGAGGCCTCAGCCCTGCTTTTAGAAAGTTTCAACATTACATCCTTGCCTTTATATTCTAGTCTTCTTGAAATGAATGCTCACATTGCATTGGCCTTCTTCACCATAAACTCAATCTGCAAATTAACCTTTAGGGAATCCTGCACAGGGACTTCCAAGTCCCTTTGCACCTCAGTTTTCTTTTAAATTTTCTCTCCATTTAGAAAAGGATCAACCCTTTCATTTCTTCTACCAAAGTGCATGACCATACACTTCCCAACATTGTATTCCATCTGTCATTTCTTTGTCCATTCTCCTAATCTAAGTCCTTCTGTAGTCTCTCTACTTCCTCAAAACTACCTGTCGCTCTATATTCATATCGTCTGCAAACTTTGCATCAAAGCCATCAATTCCATCATCCAAACACGAGGAATTCTGCAGATGCTGGAAATTCAAGCAACACACATCAAAGTTGCTGGTGAACGCAGCAGGCCAGGCAGCATCTCTAGGAAGAGGTGCAGTCGACATTTCGGGCCGAGACCCTTTGTCAGGAATTCCATCATCCAAATCATTGACATATAACGTAAAAAGAATCGATCCCAACGCAGACCCCTGTGGAACACCATTGCTCACCAGCAACCAGCCAGAAAAGTCTCACTTTGTTCCCAATCTTTGCCTCCTGCCAACCAACCACTGCTTTATCCATACTAGAATCTTTCCTGTAAGACCATGGGCTCGTAGCTTGTTAATCAGCCTCATGTGTGGCACCTTATCAAAGACCTTCAGAAAATCCAAGTACACAACATCCACTGATTCTCCTTTGTTTATCCTGCTGGCCAACAGATTTGTCAGGCAAGATTTTCCCTTGAGGAAACCACGCTGACTTTGGCCTGTTTTATCATGTGTCTCCAAGTACCCTGAGACCTCATCCTTAATAATCAACTCCAACAGCTACCCAAGTACTGATGTCAGACTAACTGGCCTATAGTTTGCTTTCTTCTGCCTCCCCCTTTTCTTGGAGAGTGGAGTGACATTTTCAATTTTCCAATCTTCCGGAACCATTCTGGAATCTAGTGATTCTTGAAAGATCATCTCTAATGCCTCCGCAGTCTCTGTAGCCATCTCTTTCAGTACCCTGGGATGTACACCACTTTTTTGTAGGATTTTCCATTAAAAGGTATTAGTGTTTCCATTCTTGGTTGTGATACAACCAGTCAGTATACTCTCCACCACACATCTATACAGGTTTGGATATCACGTCGAATCTCGCAAATTTCGAAGGGAAGTAGAGGCCCACTCACTCTTCTCGCTGCTGCCATCAGGAAGAAGGTACAGGAGCCTCAGGACCCACACCACCAGGTTCATGAACAATTATTACCCCTTCAACTATCAGGCTCTTGAACCAGAGAATAGAATAGAATAGAACTTTATTGTCATTGCTCAAGACAATGAGATTGTGGTGTCACTTCAGTCAGTGCAAAACAGATGTTTACAGTGCATATGGTACAAATTAATTTTTTAAAAATCCCATATTTACATGTAACTACTTAGTCCAAAACACTCAAAGGCCATTGGCAAGCCGGAGTGTAGCGTTATTCAGCTGCAGAACAGCCGTCAGGAAGAAGCCTCTTTTCAGTCTTACAGTCTTGGTTGAGATGTTTCTGTATCTCCTACCAGATGGCAGGAGATTGAACAGTCAGTGTCCGGGATGAGGTGGGTCTTTAGTGTGCCGTAGGTATCAAGAGTCTCCAGGTCTGGTGGTTGAGTCCCAGTGACGCACTGAGCCGTCCTGATCGCCCGTTGGAGAGCTTTGTGATCTGTCTTGCTGCAGCTGGAGTCCCGCTCTGTCATTCTGTATGTCAGGATGCTCTCTACTGCACATCGATAAAAGTTGGCCTGCAATTTTTGGGGCAGCTTACCTCACATTAAACACCTCAGGTAGTATAGTTGCTACAGGGGATAACTTCACTTAGCTTCACTCACCCTGTCACTGAACTGTTCCCACAACCTTTGGACTCACTTTCAAGGACACTTCATCTCGTGTTCTTGATATTCATTGCTTATTCATTTATTTGTTTATAATTATTGTTATAATCATTATTTTTTTAAATATAATTTTATTGAGTTTTCAAAAAGATTACATAGAAAGATAATATCTACCCTCCCCCCTCCCCTTAACCCTTCCCCACGATATATACCCCTACCTGAAAAGAAAGAAAAGAAAAAAAAGAAGAACTGCCTGGATATTGGAAGGTTTCCACATGCTCCATTGGATTCAAAATAAATTTAGTATATTTATTTATTACTTTCCCCAAGGGACCAACATCTTTATCGTCGGAGCAACTAAATATGCCATCCTATCTTTTGTATGGGCGCCGAGTATTCAAACATGTATCATATTTATCTCTTAAATTATAAGTAATTTTTTCGAGTGGAATAGAACTAGAAATTTCATTATTCCAACGATCCATACTTAAATACGAATCGGATTTCCAAGTAACTGCTATAGCCTTCTTGGCTACTGCCAATGCAATTTTTATAAATTCTTTCTGATATTTATTCAGTTTAAGTTTCAGTTTTATCCCTTCAATATCACCTAATAGAAATAATATAGGGTTATGTGGAAGTTGAGTTCCAGTAATTTGTTCGAATAAAACTCTTAAATTTATCCAAAAAGGTTGAATTTTGGAACAAGACCAAATAGAATGTAAGAAAGTACCAATTTCTTGATTACATTGAAGCTATTGATCAGATAAGTTTGAATTTAATCTATTTATTTTTTGCGGTGTAATATATAATTGGTGTAAAAAATTATATTGTACTAATCTAAGTCGTACGTTTATTGTATTTGTCATACTGTCAAGACACAGTCTTGACCAATTTGTTTCATCAATATTAATATTCAGATCTGTTTCCCATTTTTGTTTTGACTTGTGGATTCCTTGTTTGTCTGTTTTTGAATCAAATTATACATAAAAGAAATATTTTTTTTAATTTTTCCTTTTTGAATTAAAATTTCAATTTCATTGGGTTTTGGCAAAAACATTGTTTGACCCAGTTTGTCTTTTAAGTAAGCCCTTAATTGAAGGTAACAAAAGAAAGTGTTATTTGATATTTTATATTTATTCATTAATTGTTCATTATTCTTAATTCTCTTTTTGTTGTATATAGGGACATCCATTTAGAACAGAGATGGGGAGGAATTTCTTTAGCCAGAGGGTGGTGAACCTGGAATTCATTGCCACAGGCAGTTGTGGAGGCCACATCATTCAGTATACTTAAAGTGGAGGTTGATAGGTTCTTGATTAGTCAGAGTGTCAAAGGTTACAGGGAGAAGGCGGGAGGATGGGGTTGAGAGGAAAAATAAATTAGCCATGATGGAATGGCAGAGCAAACTCAATGGGCTGAATGGCCTGATTCTGCTCCTATCTCTTATGGTCTTGCCACTGCAACTTTCATGTGATCCACTGATTCACTGATCGGAGCTCCTACATTCACATCCATTGTAAACTATGGAATTAGAAGTCAGCTACTCCAGGCATCTGAGATTTAATTGGTGTTTTTCACAGTACTCAGCTGAAAGGAACATAGCCCTGATTTATGGCTTGTTCAGTTGAATTTCCTTACAGTAATCCAAGTGAACAAACCTGAAATCAGGGTGACATAGTTAGTGCAGTTGGCTCAATTCCTCCTGTTTGTACAATCTCCCTCTTACCATGTGGGTTTCCTCCACGTGCTCCAATTTCCTCCCACATTCTAAACATGTACGGGTTAGCATTAGTAAGTTGTGGGCGTGCTGTGTTGCCACCAGAATTGTCACAGCACTTGTGGGCTGCCCCCAGCACATCCTTGGACTGTTGATGCATTTCATTGTATGGTTCAATATACATGTGACAAATAGAGCGAATCGTGAATTAAACTGATCGACCAAGTACCTAGAATCAGTAAGTATTGGCACAATCTTTGTGGTTTGTAAAGGTCCCTTTTATGGTCTAGATCCTACTACAACTGGGAAGGTGCAGACTCCATATCCACAGATACCTGCCCTCCCTCCTCCCTCTCCCCCTCCCTCCCCTCCCCTCCCCTCCCCTCTCCCTCTCCACCCCTCCCCCTCCCCCTCCCCCTCTCTCCCCTTCCTCTCCCCCCTCCCCTCCCTCTCCCTTCCCCCTCCCCTCCCCCTCCTCTCCCCCTCTCTCCCCTCCACAAACCCCCCCTCCCCTCCCCTCTCCCTCCCCTCCCCTCCCCCTCCTCTCCCCTCCTTCCTCCCTCTCCGCCTCCCTCCCCACCCTCTCCCCTCCACACACCCCCTCTCCCCTCCCCTCCATACCCCCCTCCCCTCTCCCTCTCCCCCCTCTCCCCCTCCCCTCCACACCCTCCCTGTCCCCTCCATCTCCCCCTCCCTCTCCCCCTCCGTCTCCCCCTCCCTCTCCCCCCTCCATATCCCCTCCCCTCCCCCTCCCCTTCCCTCTCCCCCTCCCCCTCTCTGTCTCTGTCTCCCTCTCCCTTTTTCCCACTCTTCCCCACCCCCCCCCCATCCCGCCTGTGACAGCCAGGGGAATAATTGAGGCAGAAATGTGCTAATTGGTTGCAGCTGCAGCTCTAACCGTGGCAATGTGCCAACTTGCCGCAATTTTTTAAAAAAAAGACTCTCTGCTCTGGGACTGGTCAATGTGACTTCTGACCAGGACTGAGCTGACTGTCGTCAGGGCCACATATGTGGCCAGCTCTGATCTGGGTCCAGTGATCCACTTCACCTGGTCAGTGAGGAGGAAGCAGACAGATTATGAAGCTCTTGCGGAACGAAGATCAGGTGTCGACTGTCTGCGTAGGTTCCTGGGCACAGGGAGGTCACCCTCAGGAAAATCTGCAACTTCTGCAGGTGTTTTCATCTGCTAAATCGTCTCGAGGCTTTTCTTCTGACAAAGAGGTGTTGATGGATGTCAGGCCCTCTGAATAATATCTGTACCCCTCACCATCCATCACAGGCAAAGCCCTTCCCACCATTGAGCATGTTGACAAGGAGTCTGCCACTGGAAAACAGGACCACCATCCAGGTCACGCTGTCTCCTCGCTGTGACCATCGGGCAGAGGTACAGGAGCTTTAGGTCCCGCACCACCAGGATCAGGAACAGTTACTACCCTACAGTCATCATGCTCTTGAACCAGCGCGGATAACTTCACTCACCTCCACACTGAACTGATTCCACAAACTCCAGACTCACTTTCAAGGATTTACAACTCATGTTATTTTCCTTACTTTCACAGTTTTCTTCTTTTGCACGTTTGTTGTTTGTCAGACTTTGTTTATGCATAGCTTTGTTGTCCTGTAAAATGCCTGCAAGCTAGCATGTGGTAACTTTGATCATTTTTACATTGATGACACTCTCCCTGTGGGTGTGAATTATTATTCTCACTATGAGAATACACCCTCACCCCCATGACCAGGAACGGGAAGGAACAGAGGATGGTGGAGGCTGGGAGAAGGGAAGCCATTCAGCCCCTCAAACCTTACTGTAAGGGAATGTCATCTATAACGTAACTCCAGTTCCTTGCCATGGTTCTGTAACTATCTCCTGTCTTCGCTTGCAGAAGTTATTTATTTACTATTTAGAGATACAGCATGGTAGCAGGCCCTTTTCACCCAATGAGCCTGTACCATCTAATTAAACCTACGTGACCCACTAACCTGTACGCCTTTGGGACATGGGAGGAAACCAGAGCACCCGGAGGAAACCCACGCGGTCACGTGAAGAATATACAGATAGTGGCAGGAATTGACTCTGGGTGACTGGTACTGTCATAGCGTTACGCTAGCCGAATCTAATATTGGTTCTGCGGTTTTCAGTCAGGCCCACGCTCAGCAGATGAGGGGAGAGAGAGTTCCCCTTTCCCACTTCAGAATCAAAATCCAGATCAGGTTCATTATCACTGGCTTATTTAAAGATTACCTTTAATTATCACATGAACGTTGAAATATACAGTAAAATGTATCGTTTGCATCAATCAGGTCAGTGAAGATAGAATAGAACCATAGAACCATAGAACATTACAGCACAGAAGCAGGCCTTTTGGCCCTTCTTGGTTGTGCCGAACTATTTTCTGCCTAGTCCCACTGACCTGCACACGGACCATATCCCTCCATACACCTCCCATCCATGTATCTGTCCAAGTTTTTCTTAAAATTTCTTAAATCGGTAAGAATTCGCTCCTTACTCTGGAAGCCCATGTCTGCATGAGACGGTGATCACCCACAATCCACTCTGTCCAGTCAACAGGTCATTGCCCTGACAGTCCTGAGTCTGTTGTATCTGAGATAGTGTGAGACCCCTCCTCTCACCCTTCCAATTACACCCATCTTAACCAGCCCCAAGTCTGTTGTATCTGAGATAGTGTGAGACCCCCTCTCACCCTTCCAATTACACCCATCTTAACCAGCCCCGAGTCTGTTGTATCTGAGATTGTGTGAGACCCCCTCTTACCCTTCCAATTACACCCACCTGAACCAGCCCTGAGTCTGTTGTATCTGAGAGAGTGTGAGACCCCCTGTCACCCTTCCAATTACACCCACCTGAACCAGCCCTGAGTCTGTTGTATCTGAGAGAGCGTGAGACCCCCTCTTGCCCTTCCAATTACACCCATCTTAGCCAGCCCTGAGTCTGTTGTATCTGAGAGAGTGTGAGACCCCCTCTTGCCCTTCCAATTACACCCATCTTAACCAGCCCTGAGTCTGTTGTATCTGAGAGAGACTTTTGCACAGTACTGTACGTGAACCTTTTTATTCCCAGTATCATTCCCATGAACCTCCTTTGGGCACTCTCCAAAGGCAGCACATCCTCCTTTAATTATGGGGCCCAAAACTTCTTGCGATACTCCTGATGAAGGGTCTCGGCCCGAAATGTCCACTGTTTACTCGTTTCCAGAGAAGCTGCCTGTTCTGTGTTTGAAATGGTGTCTTCCTTTATTATCACACTTTGCTAATGGAAGCTGACAATACAATAGTCAGTGACTCAGTGCTGGTGGCCAAGAAGGCGAGGTCTATATCGCTTACTCATTAAATCATAGATGCTTTTGTCGGCTTTCTGTCACGGTGGAGTGTACTGATTATACTGCTGCTTCTGTCCGTTCCTGCCCAGATCCCGAAGGAACGGGAGGCAGTTTTTAGTGCAAACAAAATTTATCCCCTGTTCGCTTCCCAACTGGAGATAAATCTTCTAATTAAAAGCAGTTTTTAAAATGTTGGTTTGACAGAAGAATCGTGTCTGTCTTCCTGTTGATGAGGAATCAGTTGTACAAAGGATATACTCGGTGTGCTGGTTTTTTCACAGAATGGCGATTCAATTTCATTTATTTTTACAGGTACATTGAAACACACAGTGAAACGTGTCCTTTATGTTTCCAACACAACCTAGGGATGTGCTGGGAGCCAGCCCACAACTGTTGCCACAATGTGCCCACAATGCTTGGCAAAACAACACAAATCACCTCAAGCAACAAAATAAACCTTGTCCCTCATTAAGCATGTGCATTGTCTTCCAACCCCAGCTCGGCTGTTTTCGGCTTCAATTTCCCTGTCCTGTATCAGATCCCAGAACTTGCTGAGCTGGGGCTGCCAGTAGACCTCATCCCTGCAGGTCTGCCAGCCTGACATTCAGCCATGGATGTCCCACAGCCACATTGCTGGCCTTTGAATGGGGAGTGAAGACTCAGACTCTGGCTGGACTGCTAATTCCCTCACATCCCTGTCCCTAAACCCTAAGCTGACTCCTAACACCCCCCCACCCCCAAAACCAACCCTACAAGCCTATCGACAGAACTAGCTCTGGGTGATGACCTCAATGGAGACTGTAGCTCATCGCCATCTTGTCCGGAAGCAAATGTGACGCCACTTCTCCAGAATCAGACCCTGAGTGAGTGAAGAGGCAGCTGAAGGAGCCATTGACTGAGGGATAACTTGGGTAAACTTTCTTCTTCCTTCCGTTCATAGAGGAAAGCTGTAATGACGACTCATGTACGTTCTTTCAATGTAACCTTGACATGTCTTAAGATGTTCCTTGAATATTCGACTTAGCTCCCATCACCTCCTGATATGGTCTCAGGTCGCTTGGTGACAGGATTCGGTGATGCTCCCAGGGGTGTTGAATGTGGTCCTTGAATGCAAGTTGTTGTGCTGGAAATAGGAGCAGAAGTAGGCCATTCAGCCCATTGAGTTTACTCTGCTATTCCATCATGGCCTATTTATTTTCCTCCTCAACCCCATTCTCCTGCCTGCTCACTGTAATCTTTGATACTCTAACTAATCAAGAAACTATCAGCCTCTACTCTAAATACACCCAGTGGCTTGACCTCTATAACCAGTTGTGGCAATGAATTCCACAGATTCACCACTCTCCGGTGAAAGACATTCCTCCTTATCGTTGTTCTAAAGTGACATCCTTCTGTTTTGAGGATGTGCTGTCTGGTCCTAGACTCCCCCACTGTAGGAAACATCCTCTCTACATCCACTCTAAATTTTATAGATTTCAATGAGATTCCGCCTTATTCTTCTGAACTCCAGCGGGTACAGGCCCAGAGCCATCAAATGCTCCTTATTCAGTATCTTTTCATTCCTGGGATCATTCTTGTGAATCTCTGGGCCCTCTCCAGTTTCAGCACATCCTTTATTAGATAAGGGGTCCAAAACTGCTCACAAAACTCCAAGCGAGGCCTCACTGGTGCCTTGCTTGCCTCAGGCCTCAGCATTCCAGTCAGAACCTATTTACCTAAGCCCTCTCCTACAAATCGGGTTAAGGGAAGGCATTAAAACTCCCATTGTCAAGATGAATTGAAAGTTTATTTCAATGTTTTGGAGGTTTCTGTAATGTTCCCTCTTATTCAGATTTATTTATCACATGTAATTTGAAAAATACAATGAAATCTGTCATTGTGTTTACAATATTGATAGGATGCAAAACTGGGCTGTGAAGTGGCAGATGGAGTTTAACCCAGATAAGTGTGAGGTGGTTCATTTTGGTAGGTTAAATATAATGGCAGGATATACCATTAATGGTAAGACTCTTGGCAGTTTGGAGGATTAGAGGGATCTTGGGGTCCGAGTCCATAGGACACTCAAAGCTGCTGTGCAGGTTGACTCTGTGGTTAAGAAGGCATACTGTGCATTAGCCTTCATCAATCATAGGATTGAGTTTAAGAGCCGAGAGGTAATGTTGTAGCTATACAGGACCCTGGTCAGACCCCACTTGGAGTACTGTGCTCAGTTCTGGTCACCTCACTCCAGGAAGGATGTGGAAACCATAGAAAGGGTGCAGAGGAGATTTACATGGATGTTGCCTGGATTGGGGAGCATGCCTTATGAGAATAGGTTGAGTGAACTCGGCCTTTTCTCCTTGGAGCGACGGAGGATGAGAAGTGATCTGATAGAGGTGTACAAGATGATGAGAGGCAATGATCGTGTGGATAGTCAGAGGCTTCTCCCCAGGGCTGAAATGGCTAACCTGTGAGAGCATAGTTTTAAGGTGCATTGAAGTAGGTACAGAGGAGATGTCAGGGGTAAGTTTTTTTTACACAGAGTGGTGAGTGAGTGGAATGGGCTGCTGGCGTCGGTGGTGGAGGCGGAAATGAAAGGGTCTTTTAAGAGACTGCTGAATGGCTACATGGAGCTTAGAAAAATAGAGGGCTATGGGTAAAGCCCAGGTAGTTCTAAGGTAGGGACATGTTGGGCACAGCTTAGTGGGCCAAAGGGCCTGTATTGTGCTGTAGGTTTCCTATGTTTCTATGTTTTAACCATGGATGTGCTGGGGGCGGCCTGCAAGTGTCACCACACATTCCGTGGCGCCACATGGCATGCCCACAATGCTCGGCAGAATAACACAGTAAACAACAAAATAACCACAGCAAAACAAGCCCCGTACCTCTCTCCCTCCACCCCACACACCCAGTCCCCTAACCCCATGACAGGCCATCTTCCACCTTCAGCGGACTCGTTGATTCACAGGCACTGACTCCTGACTTCCCCAGCGACATGCAGCGACTCACTGACTTGGGCTCCAAACCTCAGCCCTTGATTTCTAAACTTCTGATTGGCCATCAGGCCTCAGGATCTCCGATCCTCGATGCAGACTTCTGATCAGGCTCCGGGCCTCACAGGTGAGGACCCTGGTTGAGGATCTCTTAGTGGGACGCTTGCTGGTTTAAAGACAGAGGTTTTAACCATTGTTGTCATGAGTGATAATAAAGGGTGATTCGTTGTACCCCTGTGTTCCATGGCTATGCAAGACTGCTCATTACTGCCCTTGGAGGAGGTAAAGGAGCCCAATTCCACACCCAATGATTCAGGAACAGCTTCTTCCCCTCCCCAGTCAGATTTCTGAATGAACAAAGTTCAAAGTAAATTTCATTATTAAAGTGCAGATGTCGCCATACACAACTCTGAAATTAATTTTCTTAAGGACATGCTCAATAAATCTTTTGAATAATAGCCCTAACTGAATCAATGTAAGACCGCCCAACTTGGCTGTTTAACAAGACTGCAGAAGGCAACAAACTGTGCAAATACAAAAATTAAGAAATAACAATAATAATAAATAAATAAAGCAATAATTATCGAGAACATGAGATGTAGAGTCTATGAAAGTGAGTCCATAGATTGTGCGAACAGTTCAATGATGGTTGAGTGAAGTTATCCCCTCTGGTTCAGGAGCCTGATGGTTGAGGGGTAATAACTGTTCCTGAACCTGGTGGTGTGGGACCTGATGGTTGAGGGGTAATAACTGTTCCTGAACCTGGTGGTGTGGGACCTGATGGTTGAAGGGTAATAACTGTTCCTGAACCTGGTGATGTGGGACCTGATGGTTGAGGGGTAATAACTGTTCCTGAACCTGGTGGTGTAGGACCTGATGGTTGGGGGGTAATAACTGTTCCTGAACCTGGTGGTGTGGGACCTGATGGTTGAGGGGTAATAACTGTTCCTGAACCTGGTGGTGTGGGACCTGATGGTTGAGGGGTAATAACTGTTCCTGAACCTGGTAGTGTGGGACCTGATGGTTGAGGGGTAATAACTGTTCCTGAACCTGGTGGTGTGGGACCTGATGGTTGAGGGGTAATAACTGTTCCTGAACCTGGTGGTGTGGGACCTGATGGTTGAGGGATGATAACTGTTTCTGAACCTGGTGTTGTGGGACCTGATGGTCAAGGGGTAATAACTGTTCCTGAACCTGGTGGTGTGGGACCTGATGGTTGAGGGGTAATAACTGTTCCTGAACCTGGTGGTGTGGGACCTGATGGTTGAGGGGTGATAACTGTTTCTGAACCTGGTGTTGTGGGACCTGATGGTTGAGGGGTAATAACTGTTCCTGAACCTGGTGGTGTGGGACCTGATGTTTGAGGGGTAATAACTGTTCCTGAACCTGGTGGTGTAGGACCTGATGGTTGGGGGGTAATAACTGTTCCTGAACCTGGTGGTGTGGGACCTGATGGTTGAGGGGTAATAACTGTTCCTGAACCTGGTAGTGTGGGACCTGATGGTTGAGGGGTAATAACTGTTCCTGAACCTGGTGGTGTGGGACCTGATGGTTGTGGGGTAATAACTGTTCTTGAACCTGGTGGTGTGGGACCTGATGGTTGAGAGGTAATAACTGTTCCTGAACCTGGTGGTGTGGGACCTGATGGTTGAGGGGTAATAAGTGTTCCTGAACCTGGTGGTGTGGGACCTGATGGTTGAGGGGTAATAACTGTTCCTGAACCTGGTGGTGTGGGACCTGATGGTTGTAGGGTAATAACTGTTCCTGAACCTGGTGGTGTGGGACCTGATGGTTGAGGAGTAATAACTGTGCCTGAACCTGGTGGTGTGGGACCTGATGGTTGAGGGGTAATAACTGTTCCTGAACCTGGTGGTGTGGGACCTGATGGTTGAGGGGTAATAACTGTTCCTGAACCTGGTGGTGTGGGACCTGATGGTTGAGGGGTAATAACTGTTCCTGAACCTGGTGGTGTGGGACCTGATGGTTGTAGGGTAATAACTGTTCCTGAACCTGGTGGTGTGGGACCTGGGGCTCCTTTAGCTTCTGGTAGCAGTGAGAAGAGAGCATGGTCTGGATGGTAGTGGGAGGGGGTCCCTGAGTAAACACTACTTCACTGTTCCTTTTTTCTTACACTAATTATTTCGTAAATTATAGTAAGTTTGTCCTCGCACTGTACTGCTATGGCAAAATAACAAATTTCATGTTTTATAAGATGGTGATAGATGATTTTCTACTGTAAGATGGCTTTATAAGATGAGTCCTCTTCACTCGAGCCATTGATATTTGTTTGGCATCTGTACAGCTTGCTGCTGTGGTGGTGCCAGATGGTTCTGTTTGGTTTCATTCTAACAAATCAATACCGTTACTTGCGGTCTCTGCAGAATATGGAATGGGGTAGAGCAGGGACGGGCTCCTCAGCCGACAACATCTGCACCAAGCACAATACTGAATTGAACTAATTATCTCCAGCCTCAACAGCCGGTACTGTGGAAGCGTCTTAGATGCATAGATATAGCTAGTGTACCTAGCTGTTTGTCGACATGGAGCAGAGATCAGACATTGGCTTTGTGGAAGAAGCCAGAGAGTGCCGTTGAGGGTTCCCTGTCGGACTGGAGGTGTGTGACATGTGGTGTGCTGCAGGATCCCTGCTGGATCCTTTGTTGTTTGTCATCTGTATCAATGATCTGGATCAGCAAATTTGCAGATGACACCTACATTGGGGGTGTAATGGAGAGCGAGGAAGGCTATTGTGGCTAGCAGAGGGATCTGGACCAGCTGGAAAAATTGGCTGAAAAATGGCAGATGGAATTTAATGCAGACAAGTGTGAGGTTTTACACTTCAGTGGACCAACCAGGGTAGGTCTTACACAGTGAGCAGTAGGGCACTGAGGAGTGTGGTAGATCAAAGGGATCTGGGAATACAGGTCCATAATTCGTTGAAAGCGGTGTCACAGGTCAATAGGGTCATAAAGAAAGTTTTTGGCATAACAGGAGTTGGGATGTTAAGGTGATGTCGTATAAGATGTTGCTGAGGCCTAATTTGGAGTATTGTGTGCAGTTTTGGTCACCTACCTACAGGAAAGATGTAAGTAAGGTTGAAAGAGTACAGCAGGAGGACCTGAGTTGTAAGGAAGATTAAATAGGTTAGAACTTTATTCCCTTGAATGTGAAAGATTGAGGAGGGATTTGATAGAAATGTAAAAAAATTATGAGGAGTATAGATAGGGTAAATGCAAGCAGACTTCTCCCACTGAGGTTTGGGTGGGTCTACAACCAGAGGTCATGGGTTAAAAGTGAAAGGTCAAAAGTTTAAGGGGAACATGAGGGGAAACTTCTTCACTCAGAAGGTCGTGAGAGTGTGGAATGAGCTGCCAGCGCAAGTGGTGTATGCAAGCTTGATTTCAATGTTTAAGCACGGAGTAGGCAATTTACATGGTTTTGGCATGGACTAGATGGGCTGAAGGGCCTGTTTATGTGCTGTACTTCTCTATGATTATGACTCTATGAGAGGGAGCTTATAAAATCTGATGGGAGCAAAGAATGTTGGGAATGGCGAGGGTGGTACACTGTGGGAGGGGTGTGGGACAGGTGGCAGAGAAGGAGTGCAGACACACCCAGCCCTGAGGCACCAGGCAAGGTCATTTGATTCCAAACAATTCGTTTATTGATCATTGATCATCATCTCTTTGGTGCTTCGTACTCCCTTTCCTCTCCCTTCCCCTTTTCCCAACCATGATTCCCCTCTCCCTGACCCCTTCCTACTCTCGGTCCACAATAGAGACCGGTTTATCATCACTCACATATATCATGCAGTACTGTGTAAAAGTTTAGGAAACCTGGCTGTATATTGCATAGTACTGTAGTCCATTGACTGCACATTCATGTCTGTGTTTAACTATGTATTAAATGCCACTCTCACATCTGCTTCCACCACCTACTGTCTACTAGTTCCTCCAGCATTTTGCTGGGTTGCCCTGCACATCTCCTTTGAACCCTGATTACACATTCCCAGAAGACATCATTGGATCGGACCCTTCTTTCCCCAATATCCTTTCATGTTGACATACAGTGTGCCTGTAATAATAAACCTGATAAAATATATTGTTTTGCAGCCTCATCATTGTTTGCCATGTCATATGACATGGACGATCACAATCTTCCATTTGTCTTTAATTTGAGAAGTTCTAATAAACTCTTCAAAACTTTTGTCTGTGCAAAGTAAATTTATTATCAAAGTACATGTATGTTACCATATGCAACCCTGAGATTTATTTTTGTGGGCATACTCAATAAATCCATAATAGATAATAACCATAACAGAATCAATGAAAGACCGCTCCAACTTGGGCATTCACCCAAAGTGCCAAAGAGAACAAACTGTGCAAATACAAAAAAAAATAAATAAACAATAAATATCGAGAACATGAGATGGAGAGTTCTTGGAAGTGAGTCTGGTGGTTGTTAGAATAATTCAGAGTTGGGGTGAGTGAAGTTATCTCCTGTGGTTCAAGAGCCTGATGGCTGAGTTTAATAACTGTTCCTGAACCTGGTGGTGTGAGTCCTGAGGCCCCTGTACCTTCTTCCTGATGGCAGCAGTGAGAAGAGAGCATGTCCTGGGTGTCGGGGGTCCCTGATGTTGGATGCTGCTTTCCTGCGATAATGCTTTGCTCAGTGATTATGAGGGCTTTACCTGTGATTGACTGGACCGTATCCACTATTTTTATTGGATTTTTCATTCAAGGGCATTGGTGTTTCCATACCAGACTGTGGTGCAGCCAGTCAATATACTCTCCACTGCACATCTATAAGTTACAATAAGAAATGAAAAAATAAGTAAGTAGTACGAAAAGGGACCAAAAGTTTATTGTCCTTTCAGAAATCTGATGATGGAGGAGAAGAGCTGTTCCTAACATGTTGAGTGTGTGTCTTCAGGCTCCTGAACCTCCTCCCTGATGGCAGTAATGAGAAGAAGGCATGTCGCAGATGCTGAAGATCCTTAATGATGGACGTCGCCTCCTTGAGGCAAAGCTTTTGAAGATGTCCTTGATGTTGGGGAGGGTAGTGCCCGTGATGGAGTTGGCTGAATTTGCAGCCCTCTGTAGCTTTTTCCAATCCTGTACATTGATTCTCCACTGCTTCAGCATTAACCTGGTGTTCAGGTAGCCTTTACTTCCCTCCTCATGTCTATGGATTAACTAGTAACTAATAAACTGGATTAGAGAGGTGAGTGCTGAACACAGTGCCCTCCCTCCTGATCCACACTCCACCTCTGAAATTTACATCATTTTAGATTATGAAGACATGCAATCCTCTTTTATTGTCATTTAGTAATACATGCATTAAGAAATGATACAATATTTCCTCTGGTGTGATATCACAAAACATAGGACAGACCAAGACTGAAAAAAAACTAACAAAACCACATAATTATAACATATAGTTACAACAGTGCAACAATACCATAACTTGATGAAGAAGTCCATGAGCACAGTAAAAGTTCAAAGTCTCTCAAATGTCCCACATCTCACGCAGATGGGAGAAGGAAGAAAAACTCTCCCTGCCATGCCCGACCACAGTCTGAGTCATCCGAAAACTTCAAGCCTCCGATCAGCTCTCCGACACCAAGTAGTGAGCACCATCTCTGTCCGAACGATTCGACCTCAATCTTGGTTGCCAACAGCAGGGAAAACTGGGGATTTTGAGGCCTTCCCTCCGAAAGATTCCCGACCGCGCAGTAACGACAGCAGCGAACGAGCGTTTCAGAAATTGCTCCAGATGTTCCTCTGTGCTTTCACGCCCATCTCCATCAAATCAGAATTGTTCACGGCCCCTATTTAACGGAAACGATATCATTTTTACCGGAGGGCTGCGCACGCGCGGTCCATTGCTTCTCTCTCTTCCTGCCGAATTATTTCGATGAAACCAAATTTCAGAAAAAGCATTTTTTACATCACACAGCGGCATAACAGGCAGTAACTACATCACTCACTAGGTGCACACTGTACATTGTGGGATTAGTTTAATTCCTTAGTCAATCACAAATAAATTACTTTTCTCTAGAGTATTCTGCTTCCTACTGTTGTGGAAAAGAACTGTTAATCCTGAACGATTAGCAATGCTGAATGGTCAACTCATTATCCTGTGAATTGTTGGCCTTCAGTCTAGGTCTCTGGGTCAACGGAGAGGGCAAGGAGTCTTCACCCTTCCCTGTTAGTGGATCAGGTCACAGAGGTGTTGATAAAACAGAAAACCTTGAGTAACGCACACTAAATGCTGGAGGAACTCAGCAGGTCAGGCAGCATCTGTGGAGGGTAAATGAACAGTCAACGTTTTGGGCCGAAGCCAGAATAAGAAGGTGGGGAGAGGGGGAGGTGTTCAAGCCAGTAGGTGATTGGTGAGACCAGGTGAGGGAGAAGGTGGTTGGGTGGGGAACTGAGGAAATGGTTAAGGTAGGCACATTAACAGCATTTAAAAGATGGGTCTAGTTTATATGGTCACTGTGTTCAACAGGAACTAGATGGGCCAAATGGATGTTTTCTGTGCTGTATGACTATGAGTTCATGATAACATTCTGGATACTAATGGAATTAGGTAACACACAAAATTGCTGGAGGAACTCAGCAGTACAAGCTGGCAGGTGGTAGGTGAGACCAGGTGAGGGGGAATGTGGTTGGTGGAGGAGGGGAGATGGAGTGAGAAGTTGGCAGGTGATAAGTGAGACCAGGTGAGGGGGGATATGTTTGGTGAAGGAGGGGAGATGGATTGAGAAGCTGGCAGGTGGTAGGTGAGACCAGGTGAGGGGGAATGTGGTTGGTGAAGGAGGGGAGATGGATTGAGAAGCTGGCAGGTGGTAGGTGAGACCAGGTGAGGGGGGATGTGTTTGGTGGAGGAGTGAGAAGCTGGCAGGTGATAGGTGGTAGAGGTAAAGGGCTGAAGAAGAACGAATCTGTTAGAAGAGGAAAGTGGTTTGTTTTGCAGTTGTTTTGATGCTTGTTGTGGTCTGTGGTGGTTCTACTGAACATTGCGGGAATGCCATTATGTTGCCAGAAGGTGTGGCAACACTTGTGGGCTGCCCCCAGCATATCCTCAGTTTGTGTTGGCTGTTAAAGCAAACTACTCTCTTCACTGTATGTTTTAATGTACATAGGATAAATAAATCAGAATCTGAAACAGACTCCCCTGCCTTGTGAAAATTACTCAAGTATCCGTCCATTTTACGCATCTCAAAATTTTAATAAACCTCCTGTGCCTAATAAAGTGGCCACTGAGTGTATGTTTGTGGTCTTCTGTTGCTGTAGCCCATCCACTTCAAGGTGCAACATGTTGTGGTTTCAGAGATGCTCTGCTGCTCACCACTGTTGTAACATGTGTTTATTTGAGTTACTGTCACCTTCCTGTCAGCTTGAACCAGTCTGGCCATTCTCCTCTGACCTCTGTCATTAACAAAGTGTTTTCATCCACAGAACTGCCACCCACTGGATTTTTTTTTTCTGTTTTCGCATCATTCTCTGTAAACTCTAGAGACTGCTATGCATGAAAATCCCATAATATCAGCAGTTTCTGAAATACTCAGACCACCCTGTCTGGCACCAATGGTCCTAGATCACATTTCTTCTTCACTCTGATGTTTGGTCTGAACAACAACTGAACCTCTTGACCATGTCTACATGCTTAGAGTTACCACCTAAGCTGATTTGATATTTGCATTAATGAGCAGGTGTAGAGGTTTATCTAATAAAGTGGCCACTAAGTGTACGCTTATGTGTATTGGGGACTTACTCTGATGTGTGGGAGCGAGATACAACATCATTCAACAATTATAAAGAATTATCTAAAATATAAAGTTAGAAGTTAAAGTATGGATATGGAATAAAATGTGCATAAATACATAAATACCAGCTTGTACTTTCAATGGAAACAGCTATGTAAGTAGTTGCTTAAAGTGTTTACAGTACAGTGATGGGGGTAATAGATAGAGGGAGGTGGGGAGATAACTAAAATGGTTGATCAGATTAGCTGTCTGAGGGAAGAAACTTTTAAGATGGTGTGAAGTTTTTTGTTTTAATAGCCCTATAGTGCTTTCCAGAAGGAAGTTTTTGGAAAAGGCAGTTTGGAGATGGGTAGTGTCCCCAATGATTGTTCCTGTCTGCTTCTTTGTCCAGGACGCACAAGTCCTGCAGTGATGGTAGACTGCAGCCAGTGATCTTTTCCGCTGACCCTACAGTTGACTGTAGTTTTTATGTATTTTGAGGGGATGTTGCACCAAACCAGACAGTAATGGCTGATGTGTCGATGCTCTCTCTGACGGCAGTGTAGAATACCAACCTCATTCCAACATGACCTGCAGTTCACGGCCTCTTGTGCACTGGCTTCTCCCCTGCACCTTGCCTCTGGTTGGCAGATTCCAGTGGGACTTGGAATTGGAGTTGGCATAACCAGAGCTCGGGGTTGAACATAGGTAAACAATAAGGTGCAAGACTCTACTGGAAAGGGGATATGGGAGAGGTGACTGGTTCAGGAGTTCAACAGCTGGAAGGAAGAAGCTTTTCTTGAGTCTGGTCGGCAGACCTTTCAAGATCCCTTATCCTCTCCCAGAAGGCAGAAGAGAGAAAAGAGAACGGTCAAGAAGGCAGGAATCCTTGACGATGCATCCAAGCGAGTTCTCAAGACTGGATATTAACAGAGCCAGAACTGAAAGAGAAAGTGGTGAGAAGTGAATTTGAGAAAGTAATGGGAATCTGGGTCAAAGAAAAGGGTCCAAGAAACATTTTAAAGGGGAATTAACAGACGTTTAAAGAAGAAATTCTGGAGCTCAAGGCCTTGGTGGATGGAAGGCAAGGTCCCCAACAATGGTGTATTAAATCAGGGAACGTCTAGACAAGAACAGGAGGAGAGAGATTTCAGAAGTTGTAGGGCTGGAGGAGGTAACAGCGTAGTGTGAATTTATAGACTAGATATCCGGTACCTTATCTCCCAGGGTGGAAATGCCTAATACCAAAGAACATGCATTTAAGGCAGAGGTTCCCAACCTTTCTCATGCCAAGGATGACTACCATTAACCAAGGGGTCAGTGGACCCTGGGATGGGAACTCTGCTAAGGTGAGAGGGGTTAATTTCAAAAGGGATGTGCGGGGCGGGTGTATTTTACACGGAGGGCGGTGGGTGCCTAGGGTGGTGGTGAAGGAGGCAGATGTGTTAGAGATGTTCAAGAGGCTGTTAGACAGGCACATGGATGTTCAGCAAAGGGAAATATAGATATTGTGTAGGCAGAAGGGAATAGTGTAGCTGTGCGTTTGATTACTAATTTAATTAGTTCAGCTCTACTGTTCTATGTTCTGTCTTTCCACGTCCTGTCATTTTGCATTTGTTGAATTTATTATTACCAGTAACTTAGCGGGTTAGTGTAGCGCTTTACTGCACCAACGCTTGGGATTCGATTCCTGCGGCTGTCTGTGAAAAGCTCTTATGCTGTCTCTGTGACCGCGTGGGTTTCCTCTGGGTTCCCCGCTTTCCTCCCACATTCCAAAGGGCTAGTAAGTTGTGGGCTTGCGATGTTGGGCGCCAGAAGCGTGGCAGCACTTGCGGGCTGCCCTCAGCATGTACTTGGACCGTGTTGGTTGTTGCGGCAATTCACTGTACGTTTCGATGTTTTGATGCATCAGGCGACAATAAAGCTCATCTTATTTACACTGTTTACTCTGCGAGCTCCATGTGAACAAGGAATTTCATTGCACCCTGGTGTATAAGCTCATCCGAACTGGAACACTTGACAACATTTTAAGTAAGTGCAAATTGTTCTTGGGCAGCCAGAAGCAGACAACTTCTCTGTAGAAATGTGGAGCATGGTTAAGGGAAATCCAAGGCACAGAGAAGGGAAACCAGGTCATCTTCGCTTGTGGCAAAGCCCAGGTGGCTTGTGTTCCAATTTCATTCACATCCACTTCCCCACATTTGCTGGGAATCCCGTGGCCCAGAGACAGGAACTCTGGCCGTGAGCCATGACGTACCAAAGTTTCAAAAAGGGTTCAAAGGTACATTTATTATCGAAGTATGTATGCGGTATACAACCTTGAAATTTGTCTTCTCCAGGCGGAAACAAAGAAAACCACAGAAGCCATTCAAAGAAAACCATCAACACCCCGGGGCAGAAGCAAATTTCTTGAGTGGCAACACAAACACCAAATCACACCCCACCCCATGCAACAAGACAAATCATAGAAATGGCAAGAACATCAAACCCAAATAACAAATCACGCCAAACTGCAACAAGAAAGAACGGGTGAAAACACAGAATGTAAAAATATAAAACTGTAGACTCCGATTTGAGCCACAATCCAACCCGTAAATCGCAGAATTTCAGTAACATCCACCAAAGGCATTGAGGGAGAGAAAGAGACCATTCAAACGCAGAGGACTTCCCTTGGGAGCAGTGAGCAAAAGGCCGTCACACACAGATGTCTTCTCTGGCAGCAGCAAGCTGGAAAGATGATGGAGTCCATTAGTAAGGGTGAGGTTTTAGGGGACTTGGAGGCACATGATAAAGTAGGCCAAAGTCAGCATGGTTTCATTAAGGGGAAATAACAGGCAGGATAGAAAAAGGAGAGTCAGTAGATGTTACTTACTTAGATTTTCAGAAGGTCTTTGACAAGGTGCCACACATGAGGCTGCTTAACAAGATACGAGCCCATGGTATTACGTAAATGATACTAGCATGGATAGAATATTGGCTGATTGGCTGAAGGCAAAGAGCGGGAATAAAGGAAACCTTTTCTGGTTGGCTGTTGATGACTAGTGTGTTCCACAAGGGTTGGTATTGGGAATGCTTCTTCTCACGTTATATGCCAGCAATTTGGATTGCGGAATTGATGGCGTTGTGGCCAAATTTGCATACGATACTAAGGCAGTTGGAAGGGCAAGTAGTGTTGAGGAAGCAGGGAGTCTGCAGAAGGATTTGGACAGGTTGGAAGAATGGGCAAAGAAGTGGCAAATGGAATATAATGTAGGGAAGTGTATGGTCGTGCACTTTGATGTAAGGAATAAAAATGTAGACTTTTCTAAGTGGGGAGAAAATTCAAAAATCTGAGGTGCAAAGGGACTTGGGAGTTCTAGTGCAGGATTCCCTAAAGGTTAACTTGCAGGTTGAGTCGGTGGTAAGGAAGGCAAATGCAATGTTAGCATTCATTTTGAGTGGAGTAGAATATAAGGGCGAGGATTTGTTGCTGAGGGTTGATAAGGCATTGTTCAGACAGCACTTAAAGTACTGTGAGTCGTTTTGAGCTCCTTATCTAAGAAAAGATGTGCTGGCGTTGGAGAGGGTCCAGCGGAGGTGCCCAAGAATGATTCTGGCAATGAAATGGTTAACGTATGAGGGACAATTGATTACTCAAGGTCTGTACTTGCCGGAGTTTAGAAGAATGAGGGGGAGATCTCATTGAAACTTTTAGAATATTTAAAGGCCTACACAAAGTGGATGTGGAGAGGATGTTTCCTCCAGTGGGGGAGGCTAGGAGCAGAGGCCATTTAGAACAGAGATAAGAAGGAATTTCTTTAGCCAGAGGGTGGTGAGTCTGTGAAATCGATTTGCCTCTGATGGCTGTGGAGGCCAAGTCATTGGGTATATTTCAAGAACAGGTTGATAAGGTTTTGGTTAGTCAGGTTATAGGAAGAAGGCAGGAGAATGGAGTGAGAGGGAACATAGATTGGCCATGATGGAATGGTGGAACAGACTTGGTGGGCCTAGTGATGTAATTTTGCTCCTATGTCTTGTGATCTTAACAGAGATGGCGGGGAGGGGGACAAAATACCAGAAGTTAGCGAAATCAATGTTCGTGCCATCAGGTTAGAGGCTGTCCAGATGGAGTATGAGGTGTTGTTCCTCTAACCTGAGTTTGGCCTCATTGTGGTAGTAGAGGAGGCCATGAGCAGGCATGTGGGAATGGGAATGAGAATGAGAATGGCTGGCTACTGGGATTATCTGCTCTCTCCCTGACTTTCTCTCCTCTTCACTCTCTCTTGCCCTGACTCTCTCTCTCTCACACATATACACACACACCCAAAATCTCACTCTCCCACCCTGACTCTCTCTCTCTGTCTGTCTCTCCCAGACACACACACACACACACACACATACACACACACACACACTCTCTCTCTCTCTCTCTTTCTCTCTCTGTCTCTCTCTCTCTGTCTGTCTCTCTCTCTCTGTCTCTCTCTCTGTCTCTCTCTCTCTCTCTGTCTCTCTGTCTCTCTCTCTCTCTCTCTCTGTCTCTCTCTCTCTCTGTCTCTCTCTCTCTCTCTCTCTCTCTCTCTGTCTCTCTCTCTCTCTCTCTCACCCTGGCTCCCCACTCCCTCTCTCTCATTCTCCCTTTCTCTTTATCTTTCTTTCTTTCCCTCCATCTCACTGTCTATTCTGACACAGGGCTCTACATTTCTGAAGTGCGGTGTTGAACATGTGACTAGCTGTGTGAAAAACCCTTTTAGACTTCAGGAAGGTCAGACATTTGTATTCGTTCTGAGGGAGAGTGTTAATTCATTCTGTTTACTGTTGCATGAAATAATTGTTCATTATCACCTTGTGTCATTTATAGTTGAGTTCTGTCCACGGTTGGAATAGTAATTAGTGCTGGAAGGCATGAAGAGTTAGTAATGGAGGAGGTGTCAGTCACACAGTCTACCTTGTGGTGGATGTGTCGGGTTTGAGATGTTGGAGGTGTACTTATCCAGGCTGGCACTCTCCACCATGGGGCTTTGATTAAAGATTAGCTTAATTTGTCAGTGTACTGTACATCCAGACTTACGGTGAGATGTGTTGTCTGTGTCAACAACCGACACAGTCCAAGGATGCACTGGGGGCAGCCCGCGAGTATCATCACATTTCAGGCTCCAACATAACCCGTACATCTTTAGGCTGTGGGAGGAAACGGGAACACGGGAGGATACCCACATCATCACGGGGAGATCGCACAGACTCCTTCCAGACAATTGAACCCCAATGTGCTCACCGTCACACTACTGTGCCTTCCTTTGAACTTGGAAGGTGAGACAGTCACCTCAGGTGAGCTGACCTCTGACCTGTCCTGCTCACCCTCCAACGTCCTTCTACAGAGTCTTGGCCTGAAGTGTCCACTATTTATTCCTCTCCATAGATGCTGCCTGACCTACTGAGTTTTCCCAGCATTTTATGTGTGTTGCTCTAGTTTTCCGGCATCTGCAGAATGTTTTGTGTTTGGCATTTTGTATGTGTAGCTCCATCCTTCTCCCTCCTTCTCCCTCCTCATGAAATATAATATGAAATTACATGACTCCTGCCCTGTCCCCCTCCCTCTATCCTTCTCCCTCCCCTTCCCTCCATGTCTTCCCCAAATCCCTCCTTCATCTCAACCCTGTCCTTCCTCCTCCCATCCTCCTACCCCTCCTTACCATCCTCCTCCTCCCCTCCCCTCTTCCTCTTCCTCCTCCTACCTTCCATCCCTCTTCCTCCCCTCCTCCTACCTTCCACCCCTCTGCCCCTCCTCCTTTCCCCCTCTTCCCCCCTTCCCCCTCCTTACTTTCCTCCTCCACCTCACAGGCTGAGGCCAAGACATCTGACAACATGAATTCATTGAGCACATCTGCATGAATTGCTGCCACAGGAAAGCAGCATCCATCATCAGGGACCCCACCACCCAGGCCAGGCTCTTTTCTCACTGCTGCCGTCAGGAAGAAGGTACAGGAGCCTCAGGACTCACACCACCAGTTCAATAACAGTTACTCCCCCTCAACCATCAGGCTCTTGAACCAAAGGGGATAAGTTCACTCAACTTTACTTGCCCCATCACTGATATGTTCCCAC
The DNA here is from genome assembly GCF_963921235.1 of Mobula hypostoma. NCBI lineage: Eukaryota > Metazoa > Chordata > Chondrichthyes > Myliobatiformes > Myliobatidae > Mobula > Mobula hypostoma. The sequence continues at coordinate 94,649,146 of NC_086109.1, forward strand.
AACCAATGGACTCACTTTCAAGGACTCTTATCTCATATTCTCGTTATTTATTGCTATTTATTTCTATTTGCATTTGCATGGTTTGTTGTCTTCTGCACTCCGGTTGATCTTGCATTGATCCTGTTGTAGTTACTATTCTGTGGATTTGCTGAGTATGCCTGCAAGATAATGAACTTTGAACTTTGAATTACCAATATAAATGTCCTTTCTTCCCAGCCCAGTAGAGAACCAGTCCACATCTTTAATCTCATTCCCTGTTTCCCCCCTTCCCTCCCCCAGGTGTCCCCACACAGTCTGGCAACAACATTGCATGCCCACCATGTTCAGCAGAACAACACAAAGAACAACAACAGACAACAAGAGCAGCAGAAACCTGGAGGGCACGCTTCAGTGCTCTCGTGCTCAATGACTCCTTTGGACTTAGAGAGGAATCTGAAGCTGTTGTCAGAGAGGCAACTGAATCATGTAGTATTCATTATTAATACAAACGGCGCAGTGAATCCTGGCCGGCCTGTCGTTATTTGTTCAACAGATGCCTTATAAGTTGAACTGGTTGTGTTGACATATTTGTCCTGGGGATAGGCGGATGATTTGTGACCACTTTTCCCCCGTTTTATTTTCGACTGGAATTGTTCTCGTTCCCAGTGGGGACTGCAAGCACATCTAGCTGGATACCTGTTCGGGGTTGGTAGTTTGGTGGCTTTCCACAGCTGAGGATGATGATGGCAGTGTCCGTTACACCAGCAATAGTGGCCGTATTGCTGGAGGCCACCCGGTGAAACTGAATCTTAAACCTGGAGTGTCACAGGTTGTGATTGGATATTGGAGTGATCAAAGTTCAAAGTAAATTTCATTATCAAAGTATATATGACCTTGATGGAAGGTACAGGAGCCTGAAGGTACACACTCAGCAATTCAGGAACATCTTCTTCCCTTCTGCCATCAGATTTCTGAATGGATATTGAACCCATGAACACCACCTCACTACTTTATTTCTGCTTTTGCACTACTTATTGGAACTATTTAATATACATATGAACCCCCCCCCCCCACTGGTCCCCATCGGCTGCATATGTCTAGGGAATTCACACTCTGGTCCCACCAAACCCGTGAGATTGAGACGGCTCTCCCATCACAAACACTGGTTTGTGTGGATGCTGTGTAAATTGCTACCCTGTTACAACTCAGTGCCAAGAAACCACAGACAGGACACTGCATATGATTAAACGAGTTATATTTATGAATCTTAACTAAAGGGTTAGTAAAGAAAAGAAAGAGAAAAACAAGAAGGACCCATTATAATTAAACTGTCAAGTGTGCACAAGTTGGAGCTCACCTCTTCCAAAAGTCATATTCACCGATCCTCAGTCGACCCCAGCACCTTGCTCCATCAAATCACAGTCCCCCACAGGGTCAAATCCTACAACCGGTTCTCTTCAGCATCTTCTCCCTTCATCTCCCGTTGAACAATGACCCCAGCTCACACCAGTGTCAGGCACACAACACAAAAACCCACTCCCCTGATTGGACGGCTCACATTCCAAAGCACCCGTCATCTCTAACTATAACCCAAACAGTGCCTCTACGGAAAGACCATTACTTTAGCAGTGAAAACTTACCTTACCCAGGATATTACATCGTCGTCGTCGTGGCTATGCCTCGAGGTCGAGGATGATGGTCTTCGTTCTGAAGAAGTGGCCCACAGAGTGAAGACGCCTGTGCGTGTATTTGTTTAACGTGTACTTGATGTTGCACTCCAAGAAGCACACGATACTTCACAAATCAACCAACTGATTCCAATGGCATGGAAACCACGACGATTGGAGCTGATGGATTTGTTGCAGCCTTCATCCCCCTTCACAGCCCTTGAGTTCGAAGTAACTTCGTCTGCCTGTTCCACTGTTGAGGTCTTAAGGGTGTTACATATATGTATACGTACTGTAATTCATAATATGCTTACTGTAATTCATGCTATAGTATGTTTATTAACTAACCCTAACCCTAATTCACTGTTTTTTACTATATTACCATGTATTAAATTGTACTGCTGCTGCAAAGTTAACACATTTCACAACATCTGCTGGTGATATTAAACCTGATAATGATTCTGATTTGGATATATATGTCACCGTTTACAACCCTGAGATTCATTTTCTTGTGGCCATAACCAATAGATCTATAAAAAAGCATAACCATAACAGGATCAATGAAAGACTGTCCAACTAGAGTGCAGAAGACAACAAACTGTGCAAATGCAAAAAGGTGAAATAACAATAAACAAACGAACAATGAATATAGAGAACATGATATGAGAGTCCTTGAACGTGAGTTCATTGGTTGTGGAACATTTGAATGATGGGGCAAGTGAAGTTATCCCCTTTGGTTCAGGACACAGCTGTCATCTGGAGACTGATGTTTAATCAAAAAGCAAAGAAACAAGCCCTTTGGCCCAACTGCTCTGTGCAAACTAGGATTCCATTCTAAATTAATCCCTTTGACTCAACACACACAAAATGCTGGAAGAACTCAGCAGGTCAGGCAGCTTGAATGGGGGGGAATAAACAGTTGACGTTTCAGTCCAAGACCCTTCATCAGGACTAGAAATGAAGGGAACATGCAGAACCAGTACCAGCAATCCGGGTTCGTTTCCTGCTGCTGTCTGTAGGAAGTTTATAGGTCCTCGCCGTGGAATGCGTGGAATGTTTCTCCGGGCACTCTGGTTTCCTCCCGCAATCCAAAGACGTACCGGTTGGTAGGTTAATTGGTCTTTGTGAATTATCCAGTGCTGAGGCTGGGGTTAAATTGGGCAGTTGGCGGATTGCTGGGCAGTGTGGCTGGCAGGGCCGGAAGGAGCTGTTCTGCAGTACACCCCAATAAATAAATAAATAGATAATACACAGACAGACAGATGCAGCTAGCTGTAATCGTGTTGTGCTAACTACTACACTACCATGGCGGCTTTATCTCATGTGCTTATGGTGTAGAGCAAGGTTCCCAACCGGGTGTACACGGACCCCTCGGTTAATGGTGGGGAGGGGGGTCCATGGCAACAACAAGGTTGGGAACCCCTGGTGTAAAGAGACCTGTTATTAGCCAGTTGGTCAAAATATTGTTCAAATATTGTTTGAAGTTCCAGGCATGGAGATAATTTGTAGAGTTTGGTCTCCCAGGATATGAACTTCACTGAAATCCGATTTGTATCACACAGGGAAATAAACAAGAGATAAATCTTTCCCAGTAATGAAATTTCAAATCATTCCCGGGACTTCCAGTCCCGTTTCTAATGAGTTGCGGATAGCTAGTGAATCCTCTTCTTCTTGGAAGCAAATCTTCCTTGGTTTTGTTTGTGACATGTGCATCGGAACATACAGTGGAAAGCTTCACTTTGTGTCAAGGACAAACACACGGAGGATGTGCTGGGGTCAGCCCTCACATGTCCCTGCGTGTCCGGCTCCAACATAGCATGCCCACAGCTCACTAACCCTAACCCGGATGTGGGTGGAAACCGGAGCACCTGGAGGAAACCTGCGCGGTCACGAGGAGGACATACAAACTCCTTACGGAGAGCGACGGGAATTGAACCCCGATCTTCAGAACGCTGTTGCCGTAAAGGCTTCTGCTATGCTGGGCTGTCCCGGATGAAATAGGTGGAGACCCATGGGAAGGCTGGGTGATTTATAGGGGACGTACTCATTCCCCTGTTTATACCGGGATTACACAGGGCTTCTGCACGCTCCTCATGCCCATCCACGAGGTATTCAGCACCCTCCCCCTGTACAGGAGGTATCGTGGGCCAGAGGTTCCTGCATTGTAAGTTTTCTTGACTCAGTTATTGAAGTAACTACGTCATAGAAATTGTACAGTGTGGAAAGAGGCCATTCAGCCCGACTCATTCATGCTGACCAGAGTGCACCCATTCGTATTAAAGCCCATCTCCCAGCACTTGGTTCGTGATCCCACACTTCCCTGCACTATATTCCATCTGCCACTTCTTTCGTCCCTTCTCCCAATCTGTCCACACCCGTCTGCAGGCTCCCTAATTCCTCACCCTCTCCACCTGACTTCGTACCATTCGCAGACTTAGCCACAAGATCATTAGTTCCGTCATCTGGGCTGGACTGCCCGCCCACTAGATCCCAGAGCAGAAGCAGGACGCTGTAGAATCTCGGCATCGTTGGGAGATCTGTGTGTGAAGCGGCTCCACAGAATCACAACGTTGTTCTCAATAGTCACCTGGCAGGCATCGGATGAAAGGCTGGGTTTAATAGTGCTTCAGTAAATTATTTATTTATGAAGTTAAATCACTTGGCTGTTTGTTAAGAGTACAGTAACTGCACGATGGTGAGCAATAACAAGCGTTCAGGATAAGTCGGTGGCTCTTCTCACAAGTGAGTGCTCCCGGTCTCTGGGGAGAGTCCTGCCCCTGGGATTATCATTTCTGCCTTCCTGTCCAGCCCTGATCATCCTTGGCCCAAGTCTGACAGCCTTGTGCCCGGCTCTGTGTTACAGCTGTTGATTAAAAGTGATTACTGATTGATTTTTATAAAATCATAAGATATAGGAGCAGAATTAGGCCATTTGGCCCATTGAGTCTGCTCTGCCATTCCATCATGGCTGATTTATTATTCCTCTCAAACCCATTCTCCTGCCTTCTCTCCATAACCTTTGACACCCTGACTAATCAAGAACCTATTAAATTCTGCTTTCAATATACCCAGTGACTTGGCCTCCACAGCCATTTGTGGCAATGAATTCCACAGATTCACCATCCTCTGGCTGAGGAATTTTTCCCCATTTCTTTTCTAAATGGACATGCCTAGATTTTGAGGCTGTGCCCTCTGGTCTTAGACTCCCCTAATACAGGAAACATCCTCTCCACATCCACTCTATCTAGGCCTTTCAATATTTGGTAGGCTTCAAAGAGATTCCCCCCCCCTCCCCCCGTTTACCCCTACAACAATCAGACTCCTGAACCGGAATGGATAACTCCACTCATTACTACTCTGAGCTGGTTTTATGACCTAGCGAATCACTTTCATGGAGATGTTTCTACCTAAATGCACCAAGGTTTGCTTTCACAGTGCCTCACGCTCCTATACATAGAGCAGTACTGCACAGGACCAGGCCCTACTGCCCACGATATTGTGCCGACCTGTTAATCTAGTCCAAGGTAAATCTAACCCTTCTCTCTCCTACGTAGCCCTCCATTTTTCCATCATCCATGTGTCCACCTCAGAGTTTCTTAAGTATCCCTAATGTATCCTCAACCACCACCCCGACAGCGCAGTCCATGTACCCACCCTCTCTGTGTAAAAACCTACCTTCAACATTCCTCCCCCCGCCCCATACTTTCCACCAATCACCTTAAAATCATGCCCTCTTGTATTAGCTTTTCCGCCCCGGGGAAAAGGCAGTGGCTGTCCACGCCATCACCGTGTACACGTCTATCAAGTTATCTCTCATCCTTCGCTCCAAAGAGAAAAGCCCTAGCTCACTCAACCTTTCCTCATACAACATGCTCTCTAATCCAGCCAAAATCCTGGTAAATCTCCTCTGCACCCTCTCTAAAACCTCCACATCCTTCCTACAGTGAGGTGACCAGAACTGAACACAATATTCCATGTGTGGGCTAACCAGGGATTTATAGAGCTGCAACATTACCACACACCCCTTGAACTCAATCCTCTGACTAATGAAGGCCAACACACCATACACTATTTCAACTTGCGCGGCAACTTTTGAGAGATCTATGGATGTGGACCTCAAGGTCACTCTGTTCCTCCACACTGCTAAGAATCCTGCTATTATCCCTGTATTCTGCCTACAAGTTAGACCTTCCAAAGTGGATCACTTCACACTTTTCTGGGTTGAACTCCATCTGCCACTTCTCAGCCCAGCTCTGTATCCTGTCAATGGCCTGTAGTATCCTACGACAACCTTCTCTACCAACCTTTGTGTCATCTGCAAACTTACCAGCCCACCTTTCCACTTCCTCATCCAAGTCATTTCTAAAAATCACAAAGAGCAGGGGTCCCAGAACAGATCCTGTAGATCACCACTGGTCACCTACTGTACATCCAGGCCATCCACTACCTCTCTCTGCCTTGAGGATGGACAACAGATGGATTTTTAATGATGCATGTGGCCCCTTCACATGGGGAAGTGGATACTGACTGCTGTGTTTTCTGGAGTTCTGGCTTCACAGTGAGAGATCAGCGGTGGGAAGGGCCACTGTGATCTGGAAGCGGGATGTTCTTGGCACTTGGGAAAACACTTGGGAGGAAGGGTGAACTGTGAACCAATCTACTCTCAGTGTAAAGTCATCAGTGGTGAGGGTCAAAAAGGTATGGCTATGGGAGAAAGGAGTGCTTACAGGACTGCTTTGAGTCAGTGGACTGGATAATATTCAGGGGTTCATCCTTGAGTCTGAATGAGTACGTCACAGTGTCACTGAGTTCATTAAATCCTGTGTGTCTACGAGAACATACTGTAAATACCCAAATCAACAGCTGTGGATGAACCAGGGGATTCATTGTCTGCTGAGGGCTAGATCTGTGGCATTTAAGACCAGTCATCCAAAAATATACAAGAAGTCCAGCTTTGACCTACGGAAGGCTATTTTAAGGGTGAAAAGACAATTTCGATTGAGGTTAGAGATGGAATTGGATGCACATCAGCTCTGGTAGGGTTTGCAAGCCATTGCTTCTTACAAAGCAGGACCTAACGTCATGAATGCCTGTGATGCTTCTGTCCCGGATGAGCTCATCGTCTTTTGTGCAAGCTTTGAAAGGGAAAATAAAACTACACCTGTGTGAATCCTCGCAGCATCTGGTGACCCTGTGATCTCTGTCTCAGAGGCCGACATCAGAACACGTTTCAAGAAGGTGAACTCTCACAAGGCATCAGGCCCTGATGGTGTACCTGGTGAAATCCGGTGCCAACCAATTGGTGGGAGTGTTCAAGGCCATCTTCAGTCTCTCACTGCTGTAATTGGAAATTCCCACCTACTTCAAACGGGTGACAATCATCCCAGTACCCAAGAAGAGCAGACATGGACTGCCTCAAGGATTATCACCCAGTGCAACTCACATCTGACATCCTTCCCTTTCTAGTCTCTGCTCTCTCAAAAGTCTTTACAACTGTGAAACTGAAGGTGCTCGAAGCTGACCTCAATGCTCCTGATTATAACTGTGATTTGAGAGGGGATTGAGTAAGGATGGATTGGCAGTGAGATAGCTGCTTGACTTGTATCTCGCTCCCTCTGAAAGGTGTGCTGTGCTAAAACGGAAACAAACATCTTATTTTGATCCAATCAATTATTTAATAGCAAAAGGATTTTGTCTTTCCATAACTACTGCCCCACCTGCTGAGTTGCTCCAGCACTTTGTGTTTGTTCCTCAAGATTTCCAGCATCCTGCAGAATCTCTTGTGTCCTTACTGTTCTGTTTTGGAGTAATCCTGGAAAATGTTAACATTTTATAGTTGAAATGGGGTATTATGTTGTAAACTGTTGTAAATTATGTCATAGGCTGTGACATTGCTGAATCTGTCATCACAGCGCTAAGCAGTATTGCATCCGTATTGTGCTGTCTCAGTACTTTTATATTTGTGTGCTGTAGCACTTTTTTTTATTCGCAGTTATTTTATAAATAACACTATTCTGTGCATTTTTGGTCAGATGCTAAATGCATTTCATTGGCTTTGTATCTGTACTCGGCACAATGGCGATAAAGTTGAATCTAATCTAATCTAAAACAGTGTTACACTCAGTGGCTACTTTATTAGGTACGTCTGTACATTTATTTGTTATGTGTCATGCCATTTCACATCATAATTATGTGTCCTGTGATATGACATCATCATTATGTGCTGTGTCATATGACACCATCATCATATGGTTGATCACGGTCTTTCCATGACCATGATTGTCCTTGGTAAATTTTTCTACACAAGTGGTTTGCCATTGCCGCCTTCTGGGCAGTGACTTTACAAGATGGGTGACCCCAGACATTATCAATACTCTTCAGAGATTGTGTGCCTGGCGTCAGCAGTGGCATAACCAGGACTTGTGAAATGGTTGGTCTGTAAAACAGACGACTGCAATGAAAGCATAGCCGTTAGCACAAGGCTATTAACGCTCGGGACGGCGGAGTTTGGAATTCAATTCTGGCGTCGTCTGTAAGGAGCTTGTGTGCCCCCCCTGTCACCATGTGGATTTTCTCCAGGTGCTCTGGTTTCCAACCGCAGTCCAAAGACGTACCGGTTAGTAGGTTAAATGGTCATTGTAAATTGTCCTGTGATTAGGCCAGGGTTAAGTAATGGGCTGCTGGGTGGTGAGGCTCACTGGGCCGGAAGAGCCTGTTCCGTGAGGTATCTCCAAATAAATAAATAAATGAACGCCCGCTGGACCCGAGGTAGAATCTGAAAAAACCTACTAGTCTCAGCTGAGCAATTAAATGATAAATTGGACAGTTTATGTTCACTGTCTGTGTGCTATTAATCTCCTCACCGCCAAGCTATCAGGGGGAACATCATTTCTCAAGGCAATATACAAAGCAAAGTGTCCCTGGCACAACATTAGTGCAGGAGAGAAAGTCATCTGGTAATCTTACACTGTTACTAAAAGATGCAAACACTGGTGCACTTGACAATAGCAAATTGATGGATGGTTTTGAATTATGAGGTACAAAGCCCAGTGCAAGGTTCAGAAGACTGGAAGAGTGTGTTAGCATCACTGCAGAAGTGACTGGTTTCCGATCTCATTGCTGTGGAGCCTCTTGCTCTGTCTGAGAGATTCAGGATTCAAGATTGTTCACTAAATCCTTCTTCAGTACACAAGTGTAAAGGAGAACAAAATTATTGTTCCTCTGGATACGATGCAACATAAAAACACAACAGTGATTTAGTTATATACATAGACCAACTGTTATGTATAAAGTGACGCTCGGTGCATGAGTATCTGTACACAAGGTGACTGACAGGAAATGATAAAGTGACAAGAGAAATGCTTCTCGGTAGCAGCAGGGCAAATGAAAACACAATAGGACAGAGACTGCGTCAGTGTGGGTATGAAGTGTGGAGTGTCAGTGTAAAGTGACAGTGAATGGGGGGATGAAGGGGGTGGTGAGGGACTGTGGAGAGGAGTGTGTCAGTGTGGGTATGAGGTGTGGAGTGTCAGTGTAAAGTGACAGTGAATGGGGGATGAAGGGGTGGTGAGAGACTGTGGAGAGGAGTGTGTCAGTGTGGGTATGAGATGTGGAGTGTCAGTGTAAAGTGACAGTGAATGAGGGAGATGAAGGGGGTGGTGAGGGATTGTGGAGAAGAGTGTGTCAGTGTGGGTATGAGGTGTGGAGTGTCAGTGTACAGTGACAGTGAATGGGGGATGAAGGGGGTGGTGAGGGACTGTGGAGAGGAGTGTGTCAGTGTGGGTATGAGGTGTGGAGTGTCAATGTGAAGTGACAGTGAATGGGGGGATGGAGGGGGTGGTGAGGGACTGTGGGGAGGGGTGTGTCAGTGTGGGTATGAGGTGTGGAGTGTCAGTGTGAAGTGACAGTGAATGGGGGATGAAGGGGGTGGTGAGGGACAGTGGAGAGGAGTGTGTCAATGTCGGTATGAGGTGTGGAGTGTCAGTGTACAGTGACAGTGAATGGGGGATGAAGGGGGTGGTGAGGGACTGTGGAGAGGAGTGTGTCAATGTGGGTATGAGGTGTGGAGTGTCAGTGTAAAGTGACAGTGAATGGGGGGATGAAGGGGGTGGTGAGGGACTGTGGAGAGGAGTGTGTCAGTGTGGGTATGAGGTGTGGAGTGTCAGTGTGAAGTGACAGTGAATGGGGGGATGAAGGGGGTGGTGAGGGACTGTGGAGAGGAGTGTGTCAGTGTGGTTATGAGGTGTGGAGTGACAGTGTGAAGTGACAGTGAATGGGGGGGATGAAGAGGTGCTGAGGGACTGTGGAGAGGCGAGGCTGATGTGATGACCCTCCTCTACCCACCTTCATTCAGACCTCCAGCATATCATGAAGGACCCTACACACCTAGCTCATGGACTGTTTGTCCCACTCCCATCAGGGAGGATCCCATCGAACATCCGCACCAGGACCACCAGACTCAAAAACAGTTACTTCACCCAAGCAGGAAGGCTAACCAACACCTCCACCTATTAACACACCCCACAACCACACGCCCCAAATATGAGATGTCAGGGATAAGTTTTTTACACAGAGGGTGGTGAGTGCGTGGAATGGGCTGCCGGTGATGGTGGTGGAGGTGGATACGATAGGGTCTTTTAAGAGACTCCTGGACAGGTACATGGAGCTTGGAAAAATGGAGGGCTATAGGTAACGCTAGGTAATTTCTGAAGTAAGTACATGTTTGGCACAGCATTGTGAGCCGAAACGCCTGTGTTGTGCTGTAGTTTTTATGTTTTCTATGTATCTATGCCTCAGTGAACCGATGGCCCAATTAACTGGAGGGAAGTGGAGGTTGATCGGTCCTGGTTATAAGGTGTCCAGGGGGATGTAGCGCCTCTGGTGAAGACGCGTGTCATGTCCATCCTGGGGCAGCGCACGCACCTTTCAACTTCACCGGGCCCTCAGCTCTCACCTGTGCTGTTTGCAGCCACACCCCCGGTACACTGCTTCGACAGGTGGGGGTAGCTGCCGGCCTGGTACCCGGTGGGATCGGGACATGCCTGTCCGGCGTGCAAAGGCAGCTCCGGCAGACTGGGCGGATGACACCTACAGTGAGATTCAACGGCCAGGGAGATGTTACTGCAACGCTCCGTCGAGAGCAAAGGACACAGAAGACGTCATGGTCATCCACTGCAACCAAGGAAGACCCCGGTTTGTGATGCCTGTTTGTACCACTGGACCCGGACGTCTGAGGTTGAAACAGCAGAACTGCCCCAGTACAACGGCTTTTCCACTTTAAAAACTCTGCCACGCAATGTGAGAACAGTTCATTTGTAGGATAAGTAAAGTTACCTCTGGGTCAGGAGCCTGACGGCTGAGGAGTAATAACTGTTCCTGAACCTGGTGGTGTGAGTCCAGAGGCTCCTGTACCTTCTTCCTGATGGCAACTGCAAGAAGAGAGCATGTCCTGGGTGGTGGGGATCCCTGATGATGGAGGCTGCTTTCCTGTGACAGCACTCCATGTTGATGTGCTCAATGGTGGGGAGAGTTTTACCCGTGATGGACTGGGCCGTATCCACTGCTTTTTGTAGGATTTTCCCTTCAAGGTCATTGGTGTTTCCATACCAGGCTGTGATGCAGCCAGTCAGTATAATCTCCATAACACATCTATAGGTTTGTCAAAGTTTTAGATGCCATGCTGAATCTTCACAAACCTCTAAGAAAGCAGAGGCACTGTTGTGCTTTCTTTGTAATGGAACTTGCGTGCTGGATCCAGGACAGGCCCTCTGGAATGACAATGGCGAAGAATTTAAAGTCACTTACCATCTCCACCTGTGATCCCCCGATGTGGACTGGCTTACGGGCCTCTGGTTTCCTCCTCCTGAAGTCAATAATCAGCTGCTTGGTCTTGTTGGCACTGAGTGACAGGTTGCTGTGGCACCACTCGGCTAGATTTTCAATCACGCTGTTTTATCACCACCTTTGATTCGGTGAATGACAGTGGTGTCGTTGGCAAACTTAAATATGGCATTGGAGCTGTGCTGAACCTTACTGTCATAAGCATAAAGTGAGCGGAACAGGGGCTAAGCACACAGCAGGACTGCAAATGAAGAAATTGAGGATCCAGTTGCACAAGGAGGTCTTGAGGCCAAAGTCTTGGAGCTTATTGATTAGTTTTGAGGAGATGATTGTATTGGATGCCGAGCTGTAGTCAATGAAGAGCATCCTGATGTATGCATCTTCATTGTCCAGATATTCCAGGGTTGAGTGAAGAACCAATGAAATGGCATCTGCTGTTGCCCTGTTGTGACAATCAGCAAATTGGAGCAGATCCAAGCCATTTCTCCGGTAGGAGTTGATTTGTTTCATCAGCAAACTTTCAAAGCAAAAGTTTCTCAATAAAATGGTTGTGGATGTAAATCCCATTCCAGACATTCGAACAGCAAAGTCCAGTGATGGTAATGGGGAAACCAGAAACAGGAAGAAACTTGAATGCCAGGCCATTACACTGTTGTAGGTAAAGATCAAATAAATATTTTCGGGAACGGACACAAAATGTTGGAGGAACTCAGCACATCAGGCAGCATCTATGGAGAGGAAGCGCCGTGAGCACTGAGGTCGAGCCGACACTGGGCCGTGAGCGCCGAGACACCTGGCCGAGGTCGAGCCGACACCGGATCGTGAGTGCTGAGACTCCTGTCCGAGGCCGCCGAACTGACACTGGACCTATTATACAGGTATAAGGCGAGGCAGTGGCGGGTGGAGGGGGCGAGGCCCGAGGCCTGGAGCTGGCCTGCCGCTCGTCGCGACTGCCGCTGCCTGGTACGGTCGGGAGCAGCTGCAGGACCCGGCCAAGGTGGAGCAGCTAGCGGGCGAAAACAAGTGAGGAGGTGGTGTCATTACCACACCACTAGGTGATCATCCCAACGGCGGAGCAGGCGGAAGAGGAGACATCTCCCAACGGCTGCAAAGGCGGATGAGGATGCCCAACAATGGGTAGGGAGGCTTGCGAGCACGCCGTAAGAACTGCCGTAGACCCACAACACTCAGGGCTTGTCTACCTAGCGTGTGAAGCCTGGATTTGGCGGACTGCGCGGAAGAAACCATCACTGGTTCAACGGGCAGAAAGGCGATTCTCAGCAATGCGTCGTGGAGTGCTAAGAGGGCACAGTGAGACACACAGAACACTGCTGGCCATCCACTGCATCCTGGCCTATCTCCAGCTGTCTCGACTATGTCTTGCCACTGGGTCCAGATAGGCCGGGACGAGAGAGTGAGGCTGACGACCTGCGCAACTCTTCCCCCACTAATCCAAGTCAAGCGCAAGTCATGACTTCAAACCCAACGCGGAAGAAAGTGATGGTGCTCAACCTTGGCACATGGAACGTGAAAACTCTGCGAGATAACATCAAGGCAGACAGACCAGAGAGAAGAACTGCACTGGTTGTAAAAGAGCTAGCTCGCTACAACGTGGACATAGCAGCTCTCAGTGAAACGCGCCTAGCAGACAAGGGCCAGCTGACAGAACGTAGTGGTGGATACACGTTCTTCTGGAGCGGTCGCAGCAGCGCTGAATGACGAGAAGCAGGCGTGGGATTTGCCATCAATTCTAACCTCGCCCGTAAACTCACCAAGCACCCGGAGAGCATCAACGACCGCCTGATGACACTTCAGCTCCCACTTGCAAACAAGAAGAGTGCTATGCTGATTAGTGCCTACGCTCCCACCATGACCAACCCAGATGACATTAAAGACAAGTTCTATGAAGAACTCGATGCCCTCATCTCAGCAATCCCACAGTCAGAGAAGCTCATCGTTCTCAGGGACTTCAATGTCAGAGTAGGGACAGACTACCAGACCTGGGAAGGGATCATTGGAAGACACGGCACTGGCAAGTGTAACAGCAACGGCCTTCTGCTCCTCAAGACGTGTGCCACACACGACCTTGTCATCACCAACACCCTGTTCCGCTTACCCACCCGTAAGAAGACGTCATGGATGCACCCACGCTCGAAGCACTGGCATCTGATTGACTACATCATCACCAGGAAGAGGGACAGGATGGATGTCAGAGTGACGAGAGCCATGTGTGGTGCCGACTGCTGGACCGACCACCGCCTCATTGTGTCGAGGTCCAGGCTTCGCATTCTGCCCATGAGAAGACCCCAAGGGCAGAAGACTGCAAAGAGGCTGAATGTCTCCAAGCTGAAAAGCAGCAGGGTTGCAGAAGAATTCGTCGATGACCTTGAAGGCAGACTGCCAGACACACCACAGGAAGACGGGACCAGCGTTGAGGAACAGTGGACGGCCTTCAGAGACGCTGTCTACACTACCGCCCTCGAACATCTCGGACCAGCAACCCGAAGAAACCAAGACTGGTTCGATGAGAATGATGAAGAAATACAGGCACTACTAACGGAGAAACATCAACATTACAGAGCGCATCAGAACGACCCCACGTCGCTAGCCAAGAAAGATGCCTGTACCAACGCAAGAAGAAAGGTGCAGAAAAAACTTCGCGAGATGCAGGACAGCTGGTTCAGCAAGAAGGCCGATGAAACCCAGGGCTATGCAGACAGCCACGACATAAAGCGCTTCTATGATGCGCTTAAGGCTGTATACGGACCCCAGTCCTCCGGCTCCTCACCCCTCCTCAACGCAGATGAGACGCAGCTGCTGACAGAGAAGAAGCAGATTCTGGATCGGTGGGCTGAGCACTTTAACAACGTCCTTAACCGCCCTGCCAACATCAACGACGAGGCCATTGCCCGCCTGCCCCAGGTAGAGATCAACAAGAACCTCGACACCCTTCCCACAGTAAATGAAGTCAGGAAGGCAGTGAAGCAACTCTCCTGTGGCAAAGTGCCAGGACCCGATGCAATCCCTGCTGAGGTATACAAAGCAGGAGGCCCTGTCATGATGCAAAAGCTGACTGTACTCTTCCAGTCCATGTGGAAAAAGGGACAGGTCCTGCAACAGCTGAAAGATGCCAGCATAGTCCACATCTACAAGAGGAAAGGCAACCGCCAGTCTTGCGACAACCACTAAGGCATCTCCCTCTTGTCCATTGAGGGGAAGATTCTGGCCCGTGTCCTGCTCAACTGCCTTCTCCAACATCTTGAGCAAGGTCTGCTCCCAGAAAGCCAGTGCAGCTTCCGTGCTGAACGTGGGACCGCGGACATGATTTTTGCTGCGCGCCAACTCCAGGAAAAATGCCAGGAGCAACACAGCGACCTCTTCGTGACCTTTGTCGATCTAACCAAGGCTTTCGATATGGTCAGCAGAGAAGGCTTGTGGAAGATCATGGAGAAGTTTGGTTGCCCCAGCAAGTTCATCACAATCGTCCAGCAGTTCCAAGACGGTATAATGGTGAAAGTTCTGGATGACGGCGACGAGTCGGAGGCCTTCCCAGTGACAAATGGCGTCAAACAAGGCTGCGTTCTTGCCCCGACTCTGTTCAGTATGGTATTCTCTGCCATGCTGACAGATGCCTTCCGTAACTACGAAGAAGGAATCCACGTCAGGTACAGGACTGACGGCAGGTTGTTCAACCTTAGGCGCCTGCAGGCAGTTACAAAGGTGCAGGAGACTGTCATCAGAGACTTCTTGTTTGCTGATGACTGCGCACTCAACGCCAGCACAGAGCAGGAGATGCAGCATGAAATGGACTGCTTCTCACAAGCCTGCGACAACTTCGGTCTCACTATCAGCACCAAAAAGACCGAAGTTATGTACCAGTCTGCCCCAGGAAAGCCATACCAGGAGCCGCACATCACGGTGAAGGGCCAGAACCTCCAGGCAGTCGACAACTTCACCTACCTGGGCAGCATACTCCCTCGCGCAGTGAACATAGACGCTGAGAGAACGTCTGGGAGCGGAGAGGACTCAGCCTTACCACCAAGCTGACAGTCTACTGTGCAGTGGTCCTTACCACCCTCCTTTACGCCAGCGAGACCTGGACTGTCTACAGCAGACACGCTAAACAGCTCAACCACTTTCACCTGAGCTGTCTCCGCAGACTCCTCCACATCAGGTGGCAGGACAAAGTCCCCGACACGGAAATCCTGGAACGAGCTGGGCTCTGCAGCGTCTACACCCTCCTGCTGGAAGCCCAAGCCAGGTGGGCTGGACATGTGGTCAGAATGCCAGACAGCTGATTGCCTAAGCAGCTGCTGTACGGAGAACTGTGTCAGGGCAAGCGCTCAGTTGGGGGGCAGAAGAAACGTTACAAAGACTGCCTTAAAGCGTCCCTCAAAGGCCTGGGTGTCGACATCAACACGTGGGAGACGCTTGCCCTCGACCGTCCAGCTTGGCGCAGCAAGATCACCACAGGAGCCCGTGCAGCTGAAGTCAGGCGCATCATCGAGGCGTAACGAAAGCGTGCTGTGCGCAAGGCCCGAGCAGCATCCACTGCCACGACAGCACCCACCCACTTGTGTCCCACATGTGGGCGAGCCTTCAGGGCCCGGATTGGCCTCATCAGTTACCTCTGGACCCACAGCCACCAATCTCCCATTTGACTTTGAAGCCATGGTCATCTTCGACTACGAAGGACGAACAACAACAACATGGGGAGGAATTAATAGTTGACCTTTTAGGCTGAGATTCGACATCAAGACTAGTGGATTTCCAGCATCTACAGAATCTCTTGGCTTTAAAATAAATAGGTTAGAGGGGAATGCAGAGCAGAATCAACGCTGGTGGGGCTCGGCCGACAGGATCCAGGGCTCCAACTGGGCTCACTGAATGATAGGGTGCAGCTCGAACTATTCCAGACTGGATACCTCCATCCATTTACTAACTTCAGCTAGATTTTACTGTATGCCAGTTTGACTTCTTTCTCCCTGTTCCTCTCCCTCTACCTCTCCATCACCCACTCTATCTCTCTCTCCCTCCCTGTCCCTCTCCCTGTCTCTCGCTCCCTCTGTCTCTGTCTGTCTCTCCTTCTTTCTCTTTCCCTCCTTCTGTTTCTCCCTCACTCTCTCCCTCACCCTCACTCTCTCCCTCTCCCTCACCCTCACTCTCTCCCTCTCCCTCACCCTCACTCTCTCCCTCTCCCTCACCCTCTGCCTCCCTTTCCCTCTCCCTGTCCCTTTCTCTCTCTCTGACCCTCTCCCTTTCCTTCTCTCTCTCTCTCTCTCTCTCTCTCTTCCTGTCTCTCTTTGTCCCCGTCTCCGTTTGTCTGTCTCTCTGTTACTCTCTCATCCATTGCACATCGTGAAGAGCAGAGAGGGGTCAAACAAAATCAGGAATAGATAAATGGGGAAGTTTGACTATTTCTCCGAAGGGTCTTAGGTCAGAATTGTGATGTCTACAGCTGGGAGCGGGTTATTGCAGTTGTGCAGGAGAGATCAGATATTACACAATGAAAACCATTGAGACGAGAGGCAGTGATTTTCCAGAAGGCACTGACATCACCTTTAATTCTCCAAACAAATCACCCTGACACAGGGAGATGACGTCACACACACACACAGAAGCAGCATTCAGTTAAGTGTATTGTTCAGTGGTCTGGCATCAGCAGATACAGAGAAACAAATACACACACACACACACACACACAGTCTCACACACACACAGACGCACACACACAGTCTCACACACACAGACGCACACACACACACACAGTCACACACACACACAGACGCACACACACAGTCTCACACACACAGACGCACACACACACACACAGTCTCACACACACACAGACACACACGTGCGCGCGCGCACACACACACACACACACGCACACACACACACACACACACAGTCTCACGCACACACACACACACAGTCACACACACAGTCTCACACACACACACACAGACACACACGTGCGCGCGCGCGCACACACACACAGACACACACACACACGCGTGGACTGGTATCAGCAGATACAGAGAGAGGGAGAGGCAGGGGGGAGAGACGTGAATTGGCTGCCGACATGGAGAGACACATATATGCACACAAATATTCACACACACAGCCATGCTTGGACACACACAGACGTAAGCAGACCCACAAGTGCAGGTACGAAATAAATGCATAGGGAGAGTCACACACATACAGTGTACAGACATGCAGAGGTAGGACACAAATGAGTCAGGTTCACGCGCGCGTGCACACACACATCACAGCCATCAACGTCCATTGACATTAATGATTGTTCTCCACTCGGGACACTCACGGTTAACCTGTGGTCCTCTGTGACGTGCAGTTGCTTCAGTAAGAAGAATATGCATTTGTGTAGTGCCTGCAACATGATGTTAACATCCAAGAATGTTTCACAGGGGCACGTGTAATGGGAATCGACAGTAAGCTACGTGGGAGTATTGGGGCTGGTGTTCACAAACTTGGTCTAGGAGAGACCATTCAATCAACATCTTAAAGGCGGAGAAAAAGGTGGAAAAGGTCAGGGTCAGAGTCAAGTTTATTATCACTGACATAAGTCTTGGAATTAGTTGTTTGCAGCAGCAGTATGGTGCAATACATAGAATATGTTATACATTACAATAAGAAAGTGTAGTTAATAGACAGATTGTGCAGAAAGAGTGCAACATAGCGAGGTGGTGTTTATGGACCGTTCGGAAATCTGATGGTGGAGGGGAAGAAGATGTTCCTGGAATGTTGCGTGTGTGTCTGCAGGCTCCTGTACCTCCCTTTTGGTAGTAATGTGAAGAGGGCACGTCCTGGGAGGTGAGGATCCTTGAAAAAGGATGCTCCCTTCTTGAGTCACCATCTTTCGAAGATGTCCTCAGTGCTGGGGAGGCTCGTGCCCATGATGGAACTGGCTAAGTTTGTAACCCTCTGCACCTTTTCCTGAATCTGCGCATTGCAGCCTTCAAACCAAACGGTGATACAACCAATCAGAATGCTCTCCACGACGCATCTCTAGAAGTTCGTTAGCGTCTTCGGTGATGCACCAAATCCCGAGTTCCAGAGTTCTCGATCTTCAAAGACATGGAACACCCTTTTCCCCATCCCGTTAAGAACATCCTTTACCCCATTGCTTTAAAACATCAATTTCCCCGCCCCTTTAAGGTCACCCTTTTCCCTGACTCTTTAAGAACACCCTCTTCCCCTTCTCTTTAAGGGCATCCACTTTCCTGTCCCTTGAAGGGCCCCCTCTTCTCCTGGAGAACAGTGGTCTGTGTAGATACATGATGGTGTTAATTGAGGGCTAATTACTGGGGAAGATTTGCTGTGATTTAGCATCTGCCCGTAAGTCCTGGTGCCCAGCCTAAGGAAGAGTCCTGGTCAAGGTCAGAAAACCAGCTGGATTTTTTTTTCTCCTTTGCGTCCTTCAGATGGGTGAGCCTGTGATTGATGTGAACTGAAGTAACAGCTCGCGATTATGCAAAACACCTCAACATCAGAAATGAGTGCCCACTGACGCAAACGTCCACTGGAGACGCAAACGCTCATGTCAGTGATTGTGTTCTCCGGAACATCTTTAAGGAGAATTAGAGTTAGGGTTATTATCACTGACTCATATTGACAAGTGATCTGTTGTTCTGTGGCCGCAGTACAGTGAGGAAAAATAAAATTACTATAAATTACAAAGTAAATAAACTCTGCAGAAGAAAGGAATAGTGAGGTAGTGTTTATGAATTCATGGGCTGTTCAGAAATCTGATGTTGGAGGGGAAGAGGCTGTTCCTAAAACATTGAGTGTGGAGCTTCAGGGTGTCAGGGTGTCGAAGGTTTCGAGGAGAAGGCAGGAGGATAGGGTTGTCTACCTATTGCCCATTACACTGCTGGCACGTAGGGCAGCAGTGAGGGTTCTCCGTCTCTGGCAGTGTTCAGGGCTTCTTTCATCGTGTCAATAGCTCGGTTTTCACTGCTGTCAGTCAGGCAAGTCCCCGGTGGAGACTCAGGAATACCGTCACACTCAGATGTAGGAAGATTCTTCATTGCTGTTTCCGTAACAGTTTTGTTTGACCAGTCAGGGTTGTTAGCCCCGAGCTGAACCCCTGAGTCTGGAGGACCAGCGGACCACTCTTGGTCTGGCCTCTACCCTTTGACCTGTTCGGCATTGGTGAACCTACCAAGAGCCAAAGCAAGAAGCCCGGACTCCAGCCAACATAGCTCTCTGGGTCATTGACGCACGCAAGCCTGCAAACCCTACTACAAGGTTGTGGCCCTTGTTGTTGAGAGGGATAATAAATCAGTCATGATGGAATGGTGGGATAGACTGGATGGGCCAAGTAGCCTAATTCTGCTTCTGTGTCTTATGGTCGCCTCTACCTCCTCTCTGATGGTAGCAATGGTCAGGGTTCTTCATGATAGGTACTGCCTCTTGAAGATGTCCTCAATCGAGGGGAAGGATGAGAATGGGGTGGTGGGGAGGGGAGAGAAAGGGCAGGAACTGAAGAGCATAGAAGGTGAGGCAGGAGACTGGTGGAGGAGGAAATGCGAAAAGGACAGGAATGAGTGAGGGAAGGTGAGGCAGGCAGAGAGCCGAATGCTTTGAAGTGCCGGCTGTAAAATTGGGGTTCACTCCCACTGCTGTCTATAAGGAGTTTGTATCTTCTCCCCTAGACCGCGTGGGTTTCCTCTGAGTGCTCTGGTTTCCTCCCACGTTGCAAAGGTGTACAAGTTAGGGTTACTGAATTGTGGACATGGTATGCTGGCATCCCCAGCATGTCCTCTGACTGTGGTGACTGTTGACGCAAACAACACATTTCACTGTTTTGCTGTACGTGTGACAAGTAAAGCTATTCTTTATCTTTAAAGCTTGCACGGCAGTAGAAGTGAATTTATTATGGACATAGTTTGGGGAGGAAATTGGTGCGACTCTGGACAGACAGAGATGGTGAATTCAAACCCCACTTGTGTGGTTGAGAATTCTGTCATGTGTAAACTAGATTTAATCAGTTGACAGAGTCTGGGTGGGGAATGTCCTCTCTGACATCTGTAGAAGTCGGATGAACTCGTTCACATTGCTCATTGGCGCTGGTCTAGCCAGTAGCACCTCTCCCAGGGTTGCTCCGAGACCTGATAGTTAACTGAACTTCTCTCTGCCCTCGTCTCCTTCCACTGCTGGAGTGAGGACAAGTACACGCTGGAGGAACAGCAGCTTATATCAGAAACTGCTTCATTATCACCGACGCATTCTGAAATTTGTTGTTTTGTGGCAGCAGTACAGTGCAAGCCATAAAAAAAACTATAAGTTACAATAAGAAATATGAACACGAGAGATTCTGTAGACACTGAAATTCCAAGTCAGCACACACAAAATGCTGGAGGAACTCAGCAGGTCAGGGAACGTGTGTGGAAATGAATAAACAGTCACCGTTTTGGGCTGAGACCCTTCTTCAGGACTGGAAAGGAAGTGGGTAGACAGCAGAATAAAATGGTTGGGGGGGTGGTGAAGGAGGATAGTTAGGT
Source organism: Mobula hypostoma (assembly GCF_963921235.1). Lineage (NCBI taxonomy): Eukaryota > Metazoa > Chordata > Chondrichthyes > Myliobatiformes > Myliobatidae > Mobula > Mobula hypostoma. The sequence continues at coordinate 94,670,162 of NC_086109.1, forward strand.
GATAGGTGAAGCCAGATGGGTGGGAAAGGTGAAGGGTTGGAGAGGAAGGACTCTGATAGGAGAGGACAGTGGACCATAGGCGAAAGGGAAGGAGGAGGGGACCCAGGGGAAGGTGTTAGGCAGGTGAGAAGAGCTAAGAGGCCAGAGTGGGGAATAGAAGAATGGGGGGGGGGGATTTTTTTTACTGGATGGAGCAAAGAGGTCCTTCTGCAGCTGTACAGGGCCCTGGTGAGACCACACCTGGAGTACTGTGTGCAGTTTTGGTCTCCAAATTTGAGGAAGTGCAGCATAGGTTCACAAGGTTAATTCCTGGGATGGCGGGACTGTCATATGTCGAAAGATCAGAGCGACTGGGCTTGTATACTCTGGAATTTAGAAGGCTGGGAGGGGATCTTATTGAAACATATAAGATTATTAAGGGATTGGACACGCTGGAGGCAGGAAGCATGTTCCCGCTGATGGGTGAGTCCAGAACCAGAGGCCACAGTTTAAGAATTAGGGGTAGGCCATTTAGAACAGAGTTGAGGAAAAACTTTTCACCCAGAGAGTGGTGGATATATGGAATGCTCTGCCCCAGAAGGTTGTGGAGGCCAAGTCTCTGGATGCTTTCAAAAAAGAGATGGATAGAGCTCTTAAAGATAGCGGAATCAAAGGTTATGGGGATAAGGCAGGAACTGGATACTGATTGTGGATGATCAGCCATGATCACAGTGAATGGCGATCCTGGCTCGATGGACCGAATAGCCTACTCCTGCACCTGTTGTCTATTGTCTATAATCAATGTTCATGCCATCAGGTTGGCAGCTACCCAGGCAGAATATGAGTTGTTGCCCCTCCAACATGAGACTGGACTCATAGTGCCACAAGGGGAGGCAATGGACTAACATTTTTGGAATGTGAGTGTGTCTTCAGGCTCCTGTACCTCCTCCCTGATGGTAGTAAGAAGAAGCGAGCATGTCTTGGATGGTGAGGCTCCTTTATGCCTTTTTGAGACATCACCTTTTGATGGTGTCCTGGATGCTGGGGAGGCTGGTGTCCATGGCAGAGTTTACAACCCTCTGCGCCATTTTCTGCTCCTGTGCATTGGCACCTCCTGACAAGATGGTGACGCAGTCGGTCAGAATGGTCTCCACACTACATCTGTAGAAATTTGCTAATCTTTGGATAGTCTGCAAACCAATGGCATGGACGTTGAATTCTCCAGTGTCAGGGAACACACACACCCTCAGTCCCTTTCGTTCTTCTCTTGATCCACCCAGTTACCTTGCACACTCACCTTTCTCTCTCTCTCTCTCTCTCCCCCCCCCCCCACTCATCTCTCTCTGCTCTTTTCTTCACCTACTTCCATCTGCCCATCATCCACTGGGTCTCCTATCCCCACTGTTCCCGTCTGCCCACTGTCACCACCCCACCCCTATCTAGTCCCACTCATTCCCTTCCTTATTTGCTTCGGGACTGTGAGTGAGGTGGCCAGCCCACTGTAGTGTAATGCAAGCTGGACCTCAAAAGTGGGGGGGGGGGGGTGTCTGTCTGGGATGTTGGCTGACAGTGGGGGTGTCTGACTGGATGTTGGCTGACAGTGGGGGTGTCTGACTGGGACCCTGCCAGTGAACCTAGAGACCACAGACACAAGGCAAGACACTGCCCCAGTGATTCGGAAAACTACTGATGAACCTGAGACAGAATGTCTGGCTTTAATCGTTCCGATACAAAATTTGCTTCTATAGTATTTGACAGGAGCTGTCTCTGCAGATACACTCAACAGTGAGAGAAGTGAAAGAACAGGATATGAGTTGCTTGCAGCCCAGTTAAAGGACACTTCAATAACTTTCCTTAATCTGCTTGCAAAGATTTCTGAGTTGTCACTCAAAACAAACTTCTCCCAGAGAGGAGATACCAATGAATCAGCGGAGCCATCAACCAGAGCCCATTCACACCCATACCCACCACCAACGAGACGGGGAAACATCAACCACACATTCACACCATACCCACCACCAACAAGACAGGGGAGCCATCAACCACACCCCTTTCACACCCATACTCACAACCAACGAGACAGGGGAAACATCAACCACACATTCACACCATACCCACCACCAACGAGACAGGGGAGCCATCAACCACACCCCTTTCACACCCATACTCACCACCACTGACACAGGGGAGCCGTCAACCACACATTCACACCCATATCCACCACCAACGACACAGGGGAGCCATCAACTACACCCCATTCACACCCACACCCATCAGCAACAAGTTAGGGGAACCATTGTTCAGACCCCATCCACCATCAACCCCACCAATAAGGCAGGGAACCATTGATCAGATCCAAACCCACCCTCACCCACCCACCACCAACAAGAGAGGGAACTGTCAACCAGACCCCAACCCCACCCACCTCTAACCTACCACCACCGAGACAGCAGAAGCATTGACCAGACCTCACCCTCACCACTGATGAGGCAGGGGAACGAACCATCGACCAGATGTCACCCTGCTAGGGTACATGGCAGATGTGTTACTGGACCCGTGATCTTGGAGGCTGGACGTTGACATGATATCATGTTTCACTGTACCAACCAATAAGTTAAACTTGGTTAACCAGGGAACTCTGGAATAAAAAGGTTGGCACCAGAAATGGAAACAAGGTTGCCATGAAGAAAGTCTGCCATCTTTACCCTGTCCAGTCTCTATGTGCCAAGTGGGTGACTCCTATCAGGAATGCTTCCGCCAGGCATGCTGGTCCGAGAGCAATAACTGGTCAATGGTGTCCACATCCCAACAGCTCCGGGGTCTGAGCAGATCACAACTGGATCAGTGAGATGATCCGCTGTATCCTCGTACCGCCATATCCACGTACCGTTATATCTTCATACAGCTGTATCCTCGTACCACCGTATCCTCGTACCACTGTATCCTCGTACCGCCATATCCTCATGCCGCCGTATCCTCGTACCGCTGTATCCTCGTACCGCCGTATCCACGTACCATTTTATATACTCATACAGCCGTATCCTTGTACCACTATATACTCATACAGCTGTATCCTCGTACCACCGTATCCTCGTACCATTATATCCTCATACAGCTGTATTCTCGTACCACCCTATCCTCGTACCACTGTATCCTCGTACCGCCGTATCCACGTACCATTATATCCTCATACAGCTGTATTCTCGTACCACCCTATCCTCGTACCACTGTATCCTCGTACCACCGTATCCTCGTACCATTATATCCTCATACAGCTGTATTCTCGTACCACCCTATCCTCGTACCACTGTATCCTCGTACCGCCGTATCCACGTACCATTATATCCTCATACAGCTGTATTCTCGTACCACCCTATCCTCGTACCACTGTATCCTCGTACCGCCGTATCCACGTACCATTATATCCTCATACAGCTGTATTCTCGTACCACCCTATCCTCGTACCACTGTATCCTTGTACCGCCGTATCCACGTACCGCCGTATCCACGTACCATTATATCCTCATACAGCTGTATCCTCGTACCGCCGTATCCACGTACCATTATATCCTCATACAGCTGTATCCTCGTACCGCCGTATCCACGTACCATTATATCCTCATACAGCTGTATCCTCGTACCACCCTATCCTCGTACCACTGTATCCTTGTACCGCCGTATCCTCGTACCGCCGTATCCTCGTACTGCCGTATCCTCGTACTGCCGTATCCTCGTACCGCCCTATCCTCATGCCGCCGTATCCACGTACCACCCTATCCTCGTACCACTATATACTCATACAGCTGTATCCTTATACTAACGTATCCTTGTACCACTATATCCTCATACAGCTGTATCCTCGTACCACTTTATCCTCGTACCGCCCTATCCTCGTACCACCCTATCCTGGTACCGCCCTATCCTTGTACCACCATATCCTCATACCGCCGTATCCTCGTACTGCCCTATCCTTGTACCACCATATCCTCATACCGCCATATCCTCGTGCTGCCGTACAACACAATCTGAGCATTTCAGTTAATTCTTTCCTTCCCAAAGGGTCAGTGATCCCCAACCCCTGACTCTGCCAATGGCCGCCCCCCCCAGGAACTGCACAGACCCCTCATCAAATTGAGAACAGCTCGGTGAACAAGTGGACCAGAGCAGTAGTTAGTCCATCTGCCTCGTCCCCAGCCACCCAGGTTCGATCTTGGCCCTGGATGGTTGTGTGTGTGTGTGTTTGCTTGCACATGTTCCCTGTGCCTACGTCAGTATACCCCGGGTGCTCTAGTTTTCTCCCACATCCTAATGAAGAGCAGGTCGTTAACTGGCTGCTGTAGATTGCCCCAGTCTATGGAGCTGGTGGCAGAATTGGGAGGGTGTTAGTGAGAACAAGGAAGTAAATGGGGGGAGGTGCGGAATGGATTGCTCAGAGCCAGCATAGATTCAGTGGGCTGAGTGGCCTCCTATGTTGTCAGGAAAATACAATAATGTGGGAATAAAATCTAAAAGATGATATGATGAAGTGTGGGCGAGTAATCACTGGAGTGTTTAATTGGATTTCAACCTTGCAATAAGCTTGGATCAGCTGTCACAAGGATTATCCGTATAATCGTGTCCTGCTGGTTCTTTAAGAGTTGGGTTTAATACATGGTATGTGCCGTATCTGGCTGCAATCCCTCATTCTTCAGGGTGGTCGCATCAAAGCCTGGTACCATCCATCTACAAGACCAAGCAAAGCAGAGAGGAAATCCTGAGGTGCCCAGTCACAACCCTGTCACTTCCCAATGCACTCTAGAGCAGGGGTTCCCAACCTCTTTTATGCCATGGACCATTACCGTTAAACCATGTGGCCATTGATCCCTGGTCGAGAGGCTCACTCCCCCGTTATCTTATTCTGGCTTCTTCCCTCGTCCTTTCCAGTCCTGATGAAGGATCCTGCTCCGAAACATCGATTGTTTAGTCCTCTCTGTAGATGCTGCCTGATCTGGTGAGATTCTCCATCATTTCGTGTGTGTTATTCTGGGTTTCCAGCATCTGCAGAGTATCTTGTGTTTATAACAACTGCCTATCTATCTAACTAACTGCCTGTCTGTCTATTTATTGCTACTTAGTCATTTTTATGTACTGCTGCTGCAAAACAAGTTTTGTGTGTCATAAGTCAATGATAATAAACCTGATTCCTTTGGTAGCCTGGGAACGGTCCGCACTTGGCCCCAGGACCCTGACGACAATATTTACCCTGAACAGCATCACAAGGAAATTCCACTTGGAGCACAGATTGATTGGCACGGCTGCTGATGATCAAGAATGAAAAGGGTAATATCAGCATTACTGTGAAAATCGATTTGTGCTTTAAGAGTTTATTTGCCAGCAGCAATTGTTTAATGCAAGGATTAGCTCTCTGAAATTAAATGCGGAATGGGCAGCGGGCACGGAATAATTAGAATGAAAATGCTTCACTGGGTGTCCCTTGGGTTATCTTAGTGTGGGGAAGGATGGAGATCACCGATTGATCGTTTCTCAGATAGCAGAAACCACAGAAAGCAGCTGGGGTTTGTTACAACACACAGAGGTATCATCAAAAGTAAAGTTATAGAGTAAATAATAGTCCACAAAAGAAACAACTTCATTGAAATCTAAGAATTGGAATTGTTTTATTATTGTCACGTGTATTGAGATACAGTTAAAAGCTTGTCTTGCCTATTGTTCATACAGATGAAATCATTACACAGGGCATCGAGGCAGAACAAGATAAAATAACAACAATGCAGAATAAAGTGTAACTGCTACTGAAAAAGTGCAGTGCAGGTAAACAATAACGATCATAGTGAGGCCAAGAGGCCATCTTATTGTACTGGAGATCCGTTCAAGGGACAGATAACAGTGAGGTAGAATCTATCCTTGGGCCTGGTGGTCCATGCTTTTAGGTTTTTGTATCTTCTGCCAGATGGAAGAGGGGAGAAAAGAGAATGTCTGGGGTGAGTATGGCCGTGAAGCCTGACTCGGTGGGATCTAAAGGGAATTCCCCGGGCACCTCTCCCTTAAAGATATTAGTCTGGGTTTTGGTTTATTATTGTCGTGTGTACTGAAATACAGTGAAAAGCTTGTCTTTTATATCATTTATACAGATCAGGTCATTACACAGTGTACTGAGGCAGAACAAGGTAAAACAATAATAGAATGTAGAATAAAGTGTGACAGCTACAGAGAAAGGGCAGTGCAGGTAAGCAATAAGGTGCAAGATCATTAAGAGGTAGATTGTGAGGCTGAGTTGATTTTATCGTACTAGGGAACAGTCTTATAACAGCAGCACAGAACTTATCCTTGAGGCTGGTGGGGGCGACCTTTCAGGCTTTTGTGTCTTCTGCCCAAAGAGAGAGAGAGAGAAGAAAGAATCATAAAAAGTGCTGGATGCTGGAAATCCAGAGCAACACACACAAGATGCAGGAAGGACTCAGCAGGTCAGGCAGCATCAGTGGAGATGAATAAACAGTCAACGTTTCAGGTCGACAGCCTTCTTCAGGACTGGAAAGGAAGGGGGGAAGATGCCAGAATAAAAAGGGTCTGGGGAGGAGAAGGAGGGTAGCTTGGAGTTGAACAAGATGGTGGCAAAGGCAAGTTCCCAGGAAGGACTCGTAGCTGTGGTGTCGGGTCTGGGTGAGTACATGGTTGAGGAGTCGGAGGGCAGTAGAGATCACAGGGGGGGGGAGCAGTGAGAGAGGCCTGTCAAGGAGAAGATTTGATCTTCTTCAGGGTCAGCATCCCTCGATGAGACTTTGCAGTGGTGCAGCAAATCGGAAACAGGAGGAAACCTGGCTGCTTTACTGAGGCAGTGAGAAGTATACAGAGTCCACGTAGGGGAGGCTGGTTTCTGGGGTGTGCTGAGCTGTGTCCACAGCTCTGTAGTTTCTTGTGGTCATGTGCAGAACAGCTGCCATACCGAGCTGTGATATATCCAGATAGGATGCTTTTTATGGTGCATCGATAAAAATTGGTGAGTGTTGATGAACATTGCCCCATGGGTCACGCAGTGGATTTTCTTTATCAGAATTCTTAGATAAACTCCCTCCCTAATCTTCCTTTAATTTTCTTACATCAGTGGCCTGTGGCTTTGGCCACCTTCCTAAATCAGCTTTTTCATCCTTTTCAAATCTCTAAATATACTTTAATTATGTTATGGCAACCAGAACTGTACATATTGATCTAAGCCTGTTCTAGCAAGGATTAAGTTCGATGTAATATCCCAACATGTTAATTCTGTCCCTCTAGAAATAAACCCATTGCTCGGTTTGCTAGCATTTAATAGAGTAATGATTAAGGTCAGATTGCTGAGAGTCAGGGGACTCCTCGTAGAACAGATCTGCACCTGGTTGTAACACAAAGCAGTAATTCAAAGTAAAGAGAGCTGTTTGGAGAGGCAGCCACAGTGTGTGCCATTAAATGAGATTCTGCAGACGCTGGAAGTCTTGAGCACACATACAAATAATGCTGGAGGAACTCGACAGGTCAGGCTGCTGCAGAGGGATAAACAGTCGACGTTTTGGCCCTTCATTGGGACTAGAAAGGAAGAGGGAAGATGCCAGAATATAAAGGTGGGGGAAGGGGAATGAGTACGAGCTGGCAGGTGATAGGTGAGACCAGGTGAGGGGGAAAGGGAAGGAGGATGAAGTAAGATGCTGGGAGGGGAGAGGTGGAAGAGGCTCCCGTTCCCATTCCGACATGTTGGTCCATGGCCTCCTCTATTGCCATGATGAAGCCAAACTCAGGTTGGAGGACCAACACCTCATAATCTATTTGGGTAGCTTCCAACTTGATGGCATAAACATCGATTTCTCAAACTTCCAGTAATTTATCCCACCCCCCCCCTTTCTTTTTCCATTCCCTACTCTGGCTCTCCTCTTGCCCCTTCTCTTTTCCTCACCTACCTATCACCTCGCTCTGGATCCCTTCCTCCTTCTCTTTCTCTCATGGTCCACTCTCCTCTCCTATTAGATTCCTTCTTCAGCCCTTTACCTTTTTCCATTGATCTCCTCCCAGCTTCTCACTTCATCCCACCTTCCCCCTCACCTGGTTTCGCCTATCATCTGCCAGCTTATACTCCTCCCCCGCCACCCACTTTCTTATTCTGCCATCTTCCCCCGTCTTTTCCAGTCCTGATGAAGGGTCTTGGAAACATCGGCCGTTTATTCCCCTCCTTAGGTGCTGCCTGACCTGCTGAGTTCCTCCAGCATTTTGTGTGTGTTGATAAGAGTGTACCATCTGTTCACTCCAGGTGTCCAAGACCACTGGCTGGACTTCACCTCGCCTGCTTGGCTCTCACTTGTAAAGGCATCGTTCAAACATCGAGCAAAAATAATACTCATGATTCAGCAGCCAGAGTCTGCAGCTCTGTGTAAGAAACCATTTTTAGACTTTAGAGTCAAAGCCCCAATTTAAAAACTTGCTGATGAAAACAAATCAGAAAATAGAAAATTGGAGAAGAGTTTGGCCTTGAGTCTTCCTGGTCCTTGAAATTGGTCGTGGCTGATAGAAAGGGTGAGGACAAGCAATGGACACTAGGTGACTCTGTTTCAAAGCAACACACACAAAACGCTGGAGGAACTCAGCAAGTTCGGCAGCATCAGGACATGATGGTGTCTATCAGGAAAGCGGTGTCCATTATTAAGGACCCCCAGCACCCAGGGCATGCCCCCTTCTCATTGTTACCATCAGGGAGGAGGTACAGGAGCCTGAAGGCACACACTCAACAATTCAGGAACAGTTTCTACCCCTCTGCCATCCGATATCTGAACGGACATTGAACCCATGAACACTATCTCTTTTTTTTTTGTTTTTGCGCTACTTTTAAATTTAATTATTTAATATACATATGAACACTGACTGTAATTGATGTATTTATTTTTCCTATATTTATCAAGTATTGCATTGTACAGCTGCCGCTAAGTTGTCAGATTCAATGCACATACCAGTGATTCTGATTCTATGGAGGGGAATAAACAGTTGATGTTTCGGGCCAAGACCCTTCATCAGGACTGGAAAAGACAGGGGCAGGAGTCAGAATAAGAAGCTTAAGTTTATTGCCATCTGACTTTACATATATACAACCAAACGAAACAACGTTCCTCTGGACCGTGGTGAACCCACCATACGTATATCCCACAGCACATCATACAAATACGTTAATAAAGTGTCATTCAAAATGCACGTGAAGGTGCAGGAGTACAAGCTGGCAGGTGATAGGTAAAACCAGGAGGAGGAAGTTGGGTGGGCAGGGGGAGCTGATAGGTGGAAAATTTAAGAATTAAAGAAGGAATCTGATAGGAGAGGAGAGTGGACCATAGAAGAAAGGGAAGGGGGAGGGGAACCAGAGGGAGGTGCTGGGTAGGGGAGGAGACAGAGACAAGACAGAGAGAGCTGAGGGTATATGTAAACCACTCACTGCAGAACAGGTTGAGAAGTGGTTAAGGAGTACGGAGCCAGAATGAAGCTCTACAAAACTCTGACAAAGGAATACAGTACAGCCCCATTGGCCCACAATGTTGTACTGACCTTTTAACCCACTCCAAGATCAATTTAACTCTTCCCTCTTGCATAGCCCTCTATTTTTCATTCATGGGTGTACCTGTCTAAGAGTCTCTTAAATGTCCCTAATGTATCTGTCTCTACCATCACCTGGTAGGGCGTTCCATGCACCCACCACTCCCTGTATAAAAACAATTACCTGTGACACCCCCAACTCCCCCTGTATACTTCCCTCCAAACACCTTAACATGATACCCTCTCGTAATAGCCATTTCTGTTCTCTCTGACTGTCCACTCGATCTCCATCTCTTATCATCTTGTACACTGCTCGCAGGCCAGAGTCAAAGTACTTCTACTGTCGAAGTATGTGTGCAGAATACAAGTCTGAGGTTTGTCCTCCCACAGGCAGCCACCAAACAAAGGGACACCGTGGAACCTGTTCAAGAGAACATCAAACACCCAATGTGCAAAAAAAAGAACAAATTGTACAAACGGCAAAACACGTTAGACTATCAAACATCAAACCAAGAGTCCAGTCATGTTCAGTTTAGTGCCCCGCTGCTAGCCCACTCCTGGCCTGCCCCAGTCACCTCCTGTCTTCCCTTTACTTCAAAGAGAAAAGCCTTAGTTCACTCAGCCTTTCCTCAGAAGACATGCCCTCTAATCCACACAGCATCCTGCACCCTCTCTAAAGCTTCCACATGCTTCCCATAATGGGGTGACCAGCACTGATCTCAGTACTTCAATAACAAGTGTAGTCTATCCACTCTACCATCAACCCCCAACCCCCACCTCACCCCGACTTTCTTCCCACTGAAAACTAACTTGTTTTCTTCCTGTCGTACTTCTTCTTCATGTGCCTTGCGCGTTACACGCTTGGCCGATCGTGGCTTTCCACATCGAATGATCCCATGCAGCGTCAATGATATCTCGCACGCTTAGATCTGTTAGTTCTTTCTGTCGTACAGTCATAGAAAATTACAGCACAGAAACAAGCCCTTTGGCCCATCTAATCCGTGTCGAACCATGCAAACTGCCTACTCCTATTGACCTGCACTGGGCCCACAGCCCTCCATACCCCTACCCTCCGTGCACCTACCCAAACTTCTCTTAAATGCTGAAACTGAGCTCACGTGCACCACTTGTGCTGGCAGCTCGTTCCACACTCTCTAGCACCCTCTGAGTGAAGAAGTTTCCTCTCATGTTCCCCTTAAACTTTTCACCTTTCACTCTTAACCCATGACCTCTGGTTGTAGTCCCGTCCAACCTCAGTGGAAAAATCCTGCCTGCATTTGCCCTATCTACGCCCCTCATAATTTTATATCCCTCTATCAAATCTCCTCTCAATCTCCTATGTTCTAAGGAATGAAGTCCTGACCTATTCAATCTTGCCTTATCACTCAGGTCCCCCAGACCTGGCAACGTCCTTGTAAATTTTCTCTGTACTGCTTCAATCTTATGCATATCTCTCCTGTGGGTGGGTGACCAGACCTGCACACAGAGCTTCGAGGGTTAGGCCTGAAACATCCTCCACTGCTCTCTCCACAAATGAGGCAGGGTTTTCTGCTTTCCTTATTGCACTATTCGTTTTTCTTATTCAACGCCCACAACACGCTGGAGGAACTCAGCAGGCCAGGCAGCATCCGTGGAAACGATCAGTCAATGTTTCGGGCCGGAACCCTTCGTCAGGACTGAAGAGGGAGAGGGCAGAGGCCCTATGAAGAAGGTGGGGGGAGGGTGGGAAGGAGAAGGCTGGTAGGTACCAGGTGAAAAACCAGTAAGGGGAAAGATAAAGGGGAGGCAGGGAGGTGATGGGCAGGAAAGGTGAAGAAGGAATAGGGGAAAACACAATGGGTAGTAGAAGGAGGTGATAGGCAGCTGGGGCAGGGGGCAGAGTGACATAGAGATAGAGGAAGGGATGTCACTCTACTACCCATTGTGTTTTCCCCTATTCCTTCTTCACCTTTCCTGCCTATCACCTCCCTGCCTCCCCTCCCTCACCCCTTTATCTTTCCCCTCACTGGTTTTTCACCTGGAACCTACCAGCCTTCTCCTTCCCACCCTCCCCCCACCTTCTTTATAAGGCCTCTGCCCCTTCCCTCTTCAGTCCTGACGAAGGGTTCCGGCCCGAAACATTGACTGATCGTTTCCACAGATGCTGCCCGACCTGCTGAGTTCCTCCAGCGTGTTGTGAGTGTTGCTTTGACCCCAGCATCTGCAGAGTATTTTGTGTTTTCGTTTTTCTTATTGTAGCTTCCTTTTTTATCTGTATTACACTGTATTACTGCTGCAGAGCGGTAAGCTTCACGACATACAGTATGTCAGTGATCATAAATTTCATTCTGATTCGCATTCACGTGCAGGCAGAGAAGATTTAGTTTAAATTTGCATCGTGTTTGGTAGACATTATTGGGACAAAGGCCTGTTCTATGTTCAGTGTTATTTACGAGACAGGCTTCTGAATGAAATGAAGAAAAATGAATCTCAAAGTATTTATAAGCACAAACACGATGAATAGTAATGCAAGTTAATAAGGCGAAATATATTCAAGAAAAGCAATGGAGTTCATTTCAAGAACGTGGGTTTGGGAGAGAGAAGCTGTGTGAGATATGTATTGAATCTTGATGAGATCATAGCTGCTCTATAATTCTGATTACCATTTTCAGAACATCAGAAATGAAACGGTCCCTGTCATTAATCAGAATCCTGGCTGATCTTAAACACAAGAGATTCTGCAGATGCTGAAAAAGGTATCCTGGTAGGTCTACCGTTTTCCAGCAACGGCAAGTGTCCCTTAATATCGAAAAACATACATTTGTGTTTTGAATCATCTTAGTGGCGACCCTCAAGGACAGGGAATTCCAAAGATCCAGCACTTTTCAGTGCAGTGATCTCAGCCCTATATGGCCGACTTCTTACACTGAGACTGATCTCTGGTTGTAGACTCCTCGGTCAGGGGAAAATTCCATCCTGCCCTCCTCCATCAAGGATATCTTCAGGAAGCGATGCCTCAGGAAGGCAGCATCCGTAATTAAGGACTCTCACCGTGCTGCTTTCCCATTACCGCCATCAAGGAGGAGGTACGGGAGCCTGAAGACACACAGTCCACGTTCAAGAAAAGGTTCTTCCCCTCTGCCGTCAGATTTCTGAATGGTCCATGAACACTGAGCACTAATCCACTATGTTGCTCTGTATCCATCTATCTAACTATCTATCTGCCCATCTAATATACATAATCTTACTATAATTTATATATTACATTGTACTGCTGCCACAAAGCAAGTCATTTCATGACATATGTCAGTACTAATAAACCTGATTTTGATTCCTGTCTGACCTCCCAGGATTCTGCCTGCTAGTTATCGCAGATGCCTCATCACCTTGACGGTTGCCCTAAGCACAAATTGTTCCTCTGTAAGAGGGGTGGCAACTCTGCCATGGACACTCCCAAGCCCAGCTGCAAAAGGAGGAGGATTGGGCATGGGGCCAACAACCCTATTCCATAAAAACCCAGAGCTACAGAAAGGCCAACAGAAGCTCTAAAGGACTCATCCCTGGGAGAGGAAAGAGACACCAAGAGGTTGGGCTATACCTGGGACAACTTGACGGACTAGCCCAGGACGGAAGGTTCCGGCGAGTTGCCATCGGCAGTCTGTGCCCCAACAGGGATGATGGGCTCAGGAAGATGTGGAGGCAGCACTTATGATGGCCATGCAGAGGCTGAGAATCATTGACATTCGCTATTCCAGGGAGAGTGGAGGCAGAGTCACTGAGATCTCCTCTCGTTTTTCTAAACGCTGGAGAACACAGGCCTGGTCTACCATCTCTGCAACCAGACTGTCTCTGCGGCAGGTCCTTCCATTATATAACAGGGAAACCAAGTTCAAAGTATAAAGAATTTTACTTAGAACTTTGATTAAAACTGGAAGAATGGTTTAGAGGAAATTGAACCAAACACAGGCAAATGAAGTGACCTTAGATGGTCATTTGGTTGGGCCAAGGGACCAGTTTCCATGCTGAATGACCATGGCAATGCTCCCAGTATAGTCTCCCCAGGACCCAGTATAACTGCAGTAACCTATCCCTATTCAAGTACTCAAATCCCCTTGTAACTAATGCTAACGCTGGAACTGAAATTGGTTTATTATTGTCACATGTTTTGAGATACAGTGAAGAGCTTGTCTTGCCTACAGTTCATACAGATCAAATCATTACACAGTGCATTTAGCTGGGAAAAGTTTAACCAATAACAATGAAGAATAAACGTAAGAGCTACAGAGAAAGTTCAAGATCATAATGAAGTGGATTGTGAGATCAAGAGTCCAACTTCTTGTACTAGGGAACTATTCGATAACCTTATAACAGTGGGGTAGAAGCTGTCCTTGAGCCTGGTGGGATGTGCTTTCAGGCTCTTGTATCTTCTGCCCGATGGGAGAGGTGGGAAGAGAGAATATCTGGGGTCGGTGGGGTTTCTGATTATGCTGGCTGCTTACTGAGGGAGCGAGGTGTAGATGGAGTCTGCAGAGGGGAAGCTGATTCCCATGAGGTGCTGGGCAGTGTCCGCTGTGCCTCTGTAATTTCTAGCGGTCACATACAGAACGGTTGCTGTAGCAAGCTGTGAGGCATCCAGACTCTCTGTGTTGAGTTGACAGGGACGTGCTGAATTTCTTTCATCTCCTGAGGAACAAGAGAAGTGTTGGTGAGCTTCCTTGGCCGTGACATCAACATAATTGGACAAAGACAGGCTGTTCGTGATGTTCTTATCTAGGAACTTGAATCACTCAACCTTCGCAACCTCAGCCCAGAGTTGAAGTTTAATTGTCATTCAGCCTAACAGATGAATACAGCCACACGAAGCAGCATTCCTCAAGGGTCAATGTACAAAACAGAGTACCAACAGTCATACATGGCACGTATAGTACGTGTAGTATAGCGCAAAGCAGAGTACCAACAGTCATACACGGCACGTATAGTACGTGTAGTATAACGCAAAGCAGAGTACCAACAGTCATACACGGCACATATAGTACAGGTAGTATAGCACATATAGTATAGCACAAAACAGAGTACCAACGGTTATACACAGCGCGTGTAGCACATATAGTTATGGTAGCAGAAAAGCACTGTCAGAAAAAATAATATATCACAAGTCCTTCGAGTGTCCTGGCCTGAATATTGATGGTGCATGGGATGTTGTCCTGGAGCCATGTTTCTACAAAAACACGCACGTAGCAGTTCCTCATCCCACGCTAGTGTAGCTGCAGATGAACACTATCCAACTTGTCCTCCACCGAGCAAACACTGGAGGGCAGCACTGATGGGAGGGGCCACTCCCAACCCAGAATGGTCTACAGCGCACCCACCACACCTCTTCCCTCCCCCATCGACTCCAATGTGTTCTCTCCTGGGGGGCTGCCCTTGGTGCAGACAAGAGCATGTGCACCATAGCCCCTTTCTGAAGTCAATGATGAGCTCTTCTGTTTTGCTGACATTGAGGGAAATATTGTTGTCATAACATCATGAAGACATGCTGTAATGACAACAAGTCCTCTGCTCTAAGCCCTCTATCTCCTTCCTACACCCAGACTCATCGTTATTTCAGGTATGGCCCAATGTGCATGGCCCTCTGCTCTAGTCGCTTTACACCCCTGACTGTGTGGCTGAGTACAGCTCCAACACCAAATACAAGTTTGCCGATGATACCACTGTTGTGGGCCGTATCAAAGTTGGTGCTGAATCAGCATACAGGAGGAAGACTGAAAATTTGGCTGAGTGGTGTCATAAAAACAACCTCTCACTCAATGTCAATAAGACCAAGGAACTGATTGTGGACTTCAGGAGAGGGATACCAGAGGTCCATGAGGCAGTAATCATTGACGGATCGGAGGTGGAGAGGGTCGGTAACTTTAAATTCCTGGGTGTCACTATCTCAGAGGACCTGTCCTGGACCCATCATGTAAATGTAATTGCAAAGAAAGCACGACAGCACCTTTACCTCCTCAGGAAAACCTCTATAGATGTGTGGTGGATTACGGCCTGGTACGGGAACACCAATGCCTTTGAGCAGAAAATCCTACAAAAGGCGGCAGATTCAGCCCAGTACATCATGGGTAAAACCCTCCCAACCGTTGATCACATCTACGTGAAACACGGTCATAAGAAAGCAGACTACATGATCAGAGCTCCTCACCACCCAGACCAGGCTCTTTTCTCGCTGCTGCCATCAGGGAGAAGGTACAAGAGCCTCAGGACTCGCACCACCAGGTTCAGGAACAGTTACTACCCCTCAACCATGAGGCTCTTGAACAAAAGGGGATAATTACACTCATTCTATTTCTGGTGTTCCCACAATCGATGGTCTCACTTTAACAACTTTTTATCTTGTTGTTTCATGCTCTTTATTTATTGCTATTTATTTATATTTGCTAAGTTTGTTATAGCCGGGGGTGGTAATGGGGAGAAGCTCCCAATGGTGTGTGCCTCAAATAGCCTCTGACAACCACGTCCAGCTCCTGGCCTCCACGTGTGGCATATCTACTAATCCTGCCAGAACCAGTTTTACTGACAGGACAAGGGGCAAAGGCAGTTTACCGTCACCTTAAAACCAGTGGCCTTGGGCGGATGGAACTCGTCAGCCGTGGTTGGCAGCTCATCCAGGGGAAGGAAAACTGGGATCTCAACCTTCTGCTGCCTTGCAGCTCTACCCACTTATAGGGGAGGCTTCGGGAGAAAACCTCAAGGGAAAAGTCTGGAGCTGGAGTCCCTAAGGCAGTTCTACGTTGTGTTCAATGCTGACTGGCAACTTCTGTGATGCTGCTGGTACTAAACTGTATCGGTTTCTGCTGTTCCTTTGGGTTCATCAGATATGTGGAGAGGGGGAACTTGCTACACGGGCAACAGCTTGCTCTCCATATTGTACTGCCCTGGCTTGCGTATCAGGACAGCTCGAATACAACATCCATGATCAGCTCTGACTGATGGAGGCCTCGAAGATTTATATTTGCATTTGCACAGTTTGTTGTCTATTGATCTTGTTTACAGTTACTGTTCTATAGATTTGCTCAGTATGCCCGCAGAAAATGAGAAGAGTCTCAGGTTTGTATGTGGTGATATGCTTGTACTCTGATGATATATTTTCCTTTGAACTTTGGTCAAGATGGCGCCCGCATACAACGCTCCCTCAGTCGACAACTTCCAGATAGCAAACGAAAATATCTTTTTTACCTGGTCCATTTCTGACACCTCCCTCCCCTTTCTAGATCTTTCTGTCTCTATATCTGGAGACAGCTTATCCACTGATGTCTACTATAAGCCTACTGACTCTCACAGCTATCTGGACTATTCCTTTTCTCACCCTGTCTCTTGCAAAAATGCCATCCCCTTCTCGCAATTCCTCTGTCTCCGCCGCATCTGCTCTCAGGATGAGGCTTTTCATTCCAGGACGAGGGAGATGTCCTCCTTTTTTAAAGAAAGGGGCTTCCCTTCCTCCACCATCAACTCTGCTCTCAAACGCATCTCCCCCATTTCACGCACATCTGCTCTCACTCCATCCTCCCGCCACCCCACTAGGAATAGGGTTCCCCTGGTCCTCACCTACCACCCCACCAGCCTCCGGGTCCAACATATTATTCTCTGTAACTTCCGCCACCTCCAACGGGATCTCACCACTAAGCACATCTTTCCCTCTCCCCCTCTCTCTGCATTCCGCAGGGATCGCTCCCTACACGACTCCCTTGTCCATTCGTCCCCCCCATCCCTCCCCACTGATCTCCCTCCTGGCACTTATCCTTGTAAGCGGAACAAGTGCTACACATGCCCTTACACTTCCTCCCTTACCACCATTCAGGGCCCCAAACAGTCCTTCCAGGTGAGGCGACACTTCACCTGTGAGTCAGCTGGGGTGATATACTGCGTCCGGTGCTCCCGATGTGGCCTTCTATATATTGGCGAGACCCGACGCAGACTGGGAGACCGCTTTGCTGAACACCTACGCTCTGTCCACCAGAGAAAGCAGGATCTCCCAGTGGCCGCATATTTTAATTCCACATCCCATTCCCATTCTGACATGTCTATCCACAGCCTCCTCTACCGTAAAGATGAAGCCACAGTCGGGTTGGAGGAACAACACCTTATATTCCGTCTGGGTAGCCTCCAACCTGATGGCATGAACATTGACTTCTCTAACTTCCGCTAATGCCCCACCTCCCCCTCGTACCCCATCCGTTATTTATTTATATACACACATTCTTTTTCTCTCTCTCCTTTTTCTCCCTCTGTCCCGCTGACTATACCCCTTGCCCATTCTCTGGGTCCCCCCCTCCCCCTTTTCTTTCTCCCTGGGCCTCCTGTCCCATGATCCTCTCGTATCCCCTTTTGCCAATCACCTGTCCAGCTCTTGGCTCCATCCCTCCCCCTCCTGTCTTCTCCTATCATTTTGGATCTCCCCCTCCCCCTCCCACTTTCAAATCTCTTACTAACTCTTCCTTCACTTAGTCCTGACGGAGGGTCTCGGCCTGAAACGTCGACTGTACCTCTTCCTAGAGATGCTGCCTGGCCTGCTGCGTTCACCAGCAACTTTGATGTGTGTTGCTTGAATTTCCAGCATCTGCAGAATTCCTGTTGTTTTTGTTTATATCTTTTTTATACCTGTTTTTCACCTTAAACATGTTTCTGGAACTGTTACAGCCTGCAATTTACAGCTTGGAGATGGCTTGAGTGATCCAGCTGTCTCCGAGAAGATTTTATGAAGCGAGCGCATACTCGGACAGTCTTGATTTGAAGAAGCTTCGAGACAGGACATTGAGCTCCATTTCATTGTTGAAAGTGTCAATTAATCACTGATTAAAGCAGCAAGGTAGATTGAGGTATCGAGGCGAATGCGGAAGACGAGCGAGAGCTGGGCGCCGACTACTTGCCTTTAGATTGCTGCTGGAGAAGGAATCTGTGAACGGCCTATCGCTGTGTGGCTCACTGTGGCAGGCGGTTAGGCCTGTCTGCCCGGTGTGGTGTCCCTCTTTTTCAATGAATATCAGTGATATTGTAGGATGGTATCGTGGTCTGCGTCTATGGATTGGACTATTGCATTTGTGGACAGTGCACTTTCACCAGACTTATGGTTTTTATATAGTGTTTTTTTATTACCCGTACCTTTTCCATTTTGTTGTGTGATGAGCAGGTGTTTGGGGGATGATGTTCTGTTTGTGTCCTTTTAGTTTTTTGTGTGGGAGGGGGGTTTTTGATGATCGGGAGGCCATTCGTTTTTGTGCGGGGGGGGTGAGTTTGATGTGTCTTTCTGAACAACTTTCATGTTCTTTCTTTGCTTTGTGGCTAACTGGGGAAGACAAATTTCAGAGTTGTATCGGGATACGTGCTTCGATAATAACTGAACCTTTGAATTTTATTTTTTAACTTTAAGCTTTGATGCTTCGGTTCCGGTAAGATGGCGACACATTCGATTGCAGAGGCTTCTATGTGGTCAACAAAAGGGGATAGTGTCCTTTATAAATGTATTTTTTATTATCGCAAGATCCTGCTAGACATTAAGAACTTAAAGAACTAAAGGTCTACCGGATCAGCCAGTTACTTGTTGACAGAGAAAATGAAGGGCCTGCGTATCGTGCTACTTCCTGCGTCGAAGGAGGCATACAGTCTAAGAATGAATGGCCATCTTGGTCGCTTGTGATTACAAAACGTTTTTGTACATTGTTAATGTGGAATGCTGCAAGTTCGATTCTCTGATTTATTGGTGGGGAGCAGGGGTGAATGGGGGCGGGGAAGCTGTGTGGCCTCAGCGGTAGCGAGGACTAGGCCTCAAGCCGCAGTGTCGCCTGTTTGCAGACGCCAGGAGAGAGGCATCGGAGCAGGTGCGCTCCACTGGGGGCGCTGTGGTGCGGCGTCCAGGCTGGAGTTGGTGCTGCCCCCTAGACAGAAGACAAGCTGTTTTGTGGTCAGCTGCACCTTTCTACGGCATTCATGACTTGGATCTGGACTATTTTTTTGTGTGGCTGTATCTTGCTGATATCTTTATGTGCTTGCTATCTTGTATATGCTATGTATACTTTGTAATGTGTGACTGTTGGTACTGTGGTTTGCACCTTGGCCCCAGAGTAACGTTGTCTCGTTTGGCTGTATTTATGGTTATTCATGTATGGTTGAATGCAATTAAATTTGAAGCGAATTGAATCGAATGCTTTGATCTCACCTGTGAATGTGTAGATGGAGTTAGAACAGTATCTGGTGACACAGTCATCAGTATCCAGGGAGTGGAGGAAGGTGCTGAGGATTTACCCTTTCAGAGCATCAGTGTTTAGAATTATCATGGAGAAGTCTTTGACGTCTGTCTTTACTGGAGTCTGCTGGTCAGGAAGGCAGGGATCCAGTTGCAGAGGGAGGTATTGACTCAGTATCCAGAGTTTGATGATGAGTTTGTGTGGAATTGCAATAACATAACATTTCCCTTTTTATCAGCTGCTCCAAGAAAAGAGCAGCAAGGTCATGCATAATGGACGGATGGCGAAGGACATCTGTAAATCTCAGGCTCTCCCAGGTCGTTGGGTCCTGAGAGAACCTGGAGACTCGAGGTCTGACTTGGAGTCGAAGGACTGTCTTCGTGTGAGGGGGAAGGGAGGAACGGGACTTGTTTCTCAGTTGTTGTTTTGCTCGTTGTGTTCTGTGTTGTTCTGCCAAGAACTGTAGGCATGATGTATTGGTGCCAGATTGTGCGTCGTGTCCCCCGGCGCATGATTAGGTCTGTCAACACAAAAGATGCATTTCACTGTATGTGTTGATGTACATGTACCAAAGGAATCTGAAGGTCCCCAGTGTTTGTTCCTGGATCTTTTCGGGTTTGGCCTCATCCTGTCCCTGCTGCCAGCACTGTCAGTGTGCCCAGATGCTGGGTACAGAATGCACTATGATGCCCCACTGAATGAGTGCACCTCATTGTATTCTCTGTCACTCATCCACCATTGATAACATTCGAATTACAACACAATTCCCAAAGGAAGCTGAGGAATTCCCTCTCCCGTGTTATCACAGCGGAGGAGGAGAGCTCATCCCCGTGGGGAGTGGTGAGACAAATGGCAGGGATGAGTTTAAGGGAGGTTGGGGAAACATTGGGAATGATGGAAGATAAGGAAAAGTGGATGAGTCCTGATAGAAGTTCAAGTTACAATTTTATTTTCATCTGACTGTAGATATATACAACCAAATGAAACAACATTCCTCTGGACCATGGTGCACCTACAGTACATGTATCACACACCAAAACCAAAATATTGCCACAATTAAGTTAATAAAATATAGTTCAAAATGCACATGAAGGGTGCATCACATGTAAATAGCAAATGGTTCTCTGTCCTGGCGGTGAGCCCTTGGAGATGGTAGGGTATTCATTAGTCTGCAAGGTTTGTTTTCTGTGCTGCATTTTGTTCTGTGTGGACGCTCAACTCCAGCCTGCAGTGATTAGTTTTCCTGCCGCCCTGCTGCTCCTCGAGGCTCTCTCCTAGCCTTGACCTTGGCGTTCACAGCCTGGTTGGGCCTGACACCTGGCCAGTGGCGCTGCTCCAAGTGTTTCAGTGCGTTCGGTTCACTTGCAGAGTTGAAGGGATGCAGCCTGACACTTCGTAAAGCCAACTTGTCTCTGGAAACTTATGTCAAGGGATTGCTGTCTCCTTTGGTGAACTTCTGAAGGTTGGGGAGATGATGTGGTGCATCTTCTCCCTGTAAACCCTCTAATCCTCGGCATTCCATGGAGCATCATCCTCCAGTGGGCGCCATGGTAACGCAGCAGTAGGAATAATGCTTTCCAGCATCAGTGATCGAGGTTCCAGTCTGTCTCTGTGAGGAGTGTCTGCGTTCTCCCTGTGACTGTGTGGGTTTCCTGTCGGTGCTCCGGTTTGTCCCACATTCCAAGGATATTTGGGTTAGGATTAGTAAGTTGTGGGTGTGCTCTGTAGGTGCCCTCAGACTGTGTTAGTGTGTTAGTTATTGACGCGAATGACACATTTTGTTGTATTTTTCGATGTACGAATAAATAAAGCCAATCTTCATTCTCAACTCATTTACCCCTCTGATCTCAGTACCTCCACCACTGCTGACTGCTGCCTGGGTCCCGAGCTTTGGGATTCTCTCCCTCACGCTCCCACCCATTCTGTCCTCAAACACAAACCCTCAATGATCTTCTTAAAGATTAAGCATACAGTGAAGTGCGTTGTTTACGTGAAATCAAACTAGCGAGGATTGTGTTGGGCAACCTGCAATTATCTCCATACTTCTTACAGACAGGAGATAGACAGCTGAAGGATCTGGTGGCATGGCAACATTTCCCTCAATGTCAGCAAAACTAAAGAGCTGGTCATTGACTTCAGGAGAAGGGGGTGGGGGCAGTGCTGTGCTTCTGTCTTCATCAATGATGTTGAGGTAGAGAGCTTCAAGTTGCTAGGAATGAACATCGCCAATAGCCTGTCATGATCAAACCATGTAGAAAGCTCACCAGTGCCTCTGCTTCCTCAGGAGCCTAAACAAATTCGGTGTGTCCCCGTCAATACTTCCCAAGTTTTATTGATGCCTCACAGACAGCATTAATCACTTTATGTTACTTAGGGGCAAGTCTTGTTTGAGAATCACAAGACCATAAGATGTAGGAGCAGAATTAGGCCATTGGGCCCATTGAGTCTGCTTTGCCATTTCGTCATGATTGAACCATTCCCACTCAGCCCCAATCTCCTGCCTTCTCCCCTTAACCCTTCACGCCCTGACCAATCAAGACCTATCAACCTCTACTTTAAATATACCCAATGACTTGGCCTTCATGGCCACCTGTGACAACAAATTCCACGGATTCGCACCTTTCTGGCTGAAGAAATTCCTCCTCATCTCTGTTATAAATGGACGTCCCTCTATTCTGAGACTCTGGTCCTAGACTTCCCCCACCATGGGAAACACCTTCTCCAGGTCCACTTTATCGAGGCCTTTCAACTTTCGATAGGTTTCAATGACATCTTCCATTCTGGAATCATTCTCGTGAACCTCCTCTGAACCCTCCCCAATGTTATTTTCTTTTTTAAACATTTTTTATGATTGTAAGACCCTCCTGGACATTAAAGTGCTGCAGGTCTACCCCCATCAGCAGTTTGCTCGTTGGTGGAGAAACTGAAGGAACTGGACTGTGACTGTGATGCCACCTGTGACAGAGAGGTGTCGGTGTGCGAAGGTGATGTGTAGTCTAGCAGTGAATGATTGTCTCCATTGCTTTCCTTGTGATTGTAAGACCCTGCTGGACATTGGCAGTGTGGAATGCTGCAAGTCCAGTTCGTTGGTGTATTGGTGAATGGGTGGGGTGGGCGATGGGGGAGCTGCAATTCCAGTTCGTTGGTGTATTGGTGAATGGGTGGGCTGGGTGGCGGGGGAGCTTTGTGGCCTCAGTCGTGGCGAGGATTGGGTCTCAAGCTGTGGTTTGCAGCTGCCCGGGGGAGGCGCTGGAGTGGGGCACTCCACTGGAATGCTGGAGGTGGTGTGGTGCGGCATCCAAGCTGGAGTTGGTGCTGCCCCCCAGTGTTCGCTTGGCAGAAGACAAGCTGTATTGTGTTTGACCGCAGACTGCTGCAACATTTATGGACTCGGGAACTTGGACTATATGTAGTGTAGCATAACCGTCTCAGCTGCATGACACACAACATAATAATGTTCAGCAGAACAACAGCAGCAAAACAAGCCACTTTCCCACTCATATACACACAGATGGGCCTCCAACCCCAGGACAAGTCGCCTCCAGGCCTCCAGTCCTTCACCCGGTCTCTACAGTCCTGCTGTTAATGATATTTTCCCATCTCAACAGATCCCTGTCTACCCCGTTTCACCTCCTTCTGCATAGGTCGGGCGGTACGGTGGCCTAGTGGTTAGCATACTGCTATTGTGGCATCAGCGAACTGGGTTCAATTCCTGGCGCGGCCTGTAAGGAGTTTGTACGTTCTCCCTGTGACTGTGTGGGTTTGCTCCGGGTGCTCTGGTTTCCACCCACAGTCCAGAGATGTTCTGGTTAGTCGGATAATTGGTCACAAGGGTGCAATTGGGCGCTGTAGGCTCATTGGGCCAGAAGGGCCAGTTACCGTGCTGTATCTCTGAAAAAAAAAGGCTAATTCATTCAGCATTGTTAAAAAATGTTTTCCAATTAACTGTCCGGTTCTGAAGGTTACTAATGTATTATTCCATTTTATTCCTCCTTGGTATTAGTTATAAAAGGAATGCCATGGGAGCTGTGTAAACATGTTGTTCCAACGAAGCTAATCTTCAGAGAGTTCTGTGTGAGTTATCACTGTGACCTTTCACCTTAGCAACCGTCGTGGAAGGTGGAGTGAAGTTGTCTTCTCCACTACCTAGAGTCTGAAAGCCCAGGTCTGTCCCCATCTCTGGTTAGGCCACACTTGGAGATGATCGGGTTGTTCTGAGGGCCCATGGTGAGTTGGCCTTCATTAGTAGAGGGGCTGAGTTTAAAAACTGTGAGGTAATGTTGCAGTTCTATAAAACCCTGGTCAGGCCACTCTTGGAATACTGTGTTCAGTTCTGGTCCCCTCATTATAGGAAGGATGTGGAAACTTTATAGAGGGTGCAGAGGAGATTTACCAGAATGCTCTCTGAATTAGCGGTTATGTCTTATGAGTATAGGTTGAACTAACTAGGGCTTTTCTCTTCGGAGCAAATGACTACCTGAGGTGACTTAATAAAGATGCATAAGATAATAAGAGGCATAGATTGAGTGGACAGCCAGTGCCTTTCTCCCAGGGTGGAAATGGCTAATACGAGAGGGCATAATTTTAAGGTGATTAAAGGAAAGTACGGGGGGGGGGGTGTTGTCAAAGGTAGATTCTTTACTCAGAGAATGATAAGTGCATTGAACAACCTGCCAGGGGTGGTGGTTGTAATGAGCTCCTTTGGTCTGTGCAGGGAGCCAGAGAGTGTTGTTTCTATGAGTACCTGAATTTGTTCATCATCTTAAAGAGAATCATCAATCCCTGGTGCTTTCTGTTTAATCTTGTAAATTGATTCTGACCGGCATGGGTTTTCCACATTCCATGATGATTTAAAATAGACTCTTGATTAGCACTTATTGCAGGGTTCTTATTTTGAGAATGATTCATCTCGGGGTGTTGCTCAGTCACATCACCGATGTTCTGTTGGAATATGTATAAACCTGCTTCTGTCTCCACATGGGGAGTCTGCTGTCCCTCCCCACCTGGGTTCAGCCATTGCCAGTGCACCTCGCGACAGTGGTAGAGGAAGATACATTAGGAACATTTATGATATTCTTAGACATGTGGATGAAAAGTAAATAGGGCTATGTAGGAGGGAATGCTTAGATTGATCTTAGATTAAATTAAAAGGTCGGCACGATATTATTAGCCGAATGGCCTGTACGGTGTTATACTGTTCTATGTTCCCCCTGTACCTCCTCCTCACACAGTTCAAGACCCTGGAACTGCTTGGTTTCCATCACAGTTCCCAGCCTGGAAGTAAGCTTGCCCTTGGTCCGGGACTTTTGGAAGACTGTTCCTAAGTTGTTGAGACATTTGGAGAGAGGCTTGTCTAATGCAGTCGGCAGCTGCCAATGCCAGTCGCTCAGACATGCTGGCAGGCTGTCGCATAGCATTTACTATTTGGTTGGAGATCTCCACAATGCTCCCATTATTGTCACTAACGTACATCAAACCAACAAGCTGAATATCCCACAGGATAGAGACTTGACCTTGAATTCAGGCAATGATTATCGCACTCAGAGAAGCTGATTTAACAGCCCCTCTAATAGTGCGGTAGCATGGTGGTTAGTGTAATGCTTTACAGTACCAGTAATCAGGGTTCATTTCCTACTGCTGTCGGTAAGGAGTTTGTACGTTCACTCTGTGGGTTTCCTCTGGGTGCTCTGGTTTCCTCCCAGTTAGGGTCAGTAAGCTATGGACATGCTATGTTGCATTCAGAAGCTTGGCAACACTTGGGGCTGCCCACAGCACATTCTGTGTTGGTTGTTGGAAGCAAAAAAAATGACACATTTCACTGTATATTTCACTGTTCCAATGGACATGTGGCAAATAAAACAAATGCCTAATCTTTAATCTTTTTCGGTGTGTAATGCCCTGGTTCATAATTTTACTGTTATGCTGTATATATTTCATTTTGGCAATTCTGTAAGAGCAGTCCGTTCTGTTTTCAGGCTTGTTCGGGTTACTGTTGAAGACAATCGATGTGGAGAAATGCCTGCCATCCAATTAGGATGGTCGGATTAAGGGGAGGTTTCTCTGGTGAGGAACACTGAGGGTGGGCTTAGGGCTTTTGTTCGAGAGGAGATGAAGAGAGAAGACACTGGGGAGAACCGATTGTAGCATACGATCTGGTGGGAGATCCGTTTGTTCAAGAAGGATTGTGAGCGAAGTTCGGAAGGTGGTGTGTGCTTTGACGTTGACCGAGGGCCCAGCACGTAAGTGATAGAGAAGTTCAAGCTGAGCTCCAACTTGTGCACATTTGACTGTTTAATTAGAATGGGCCCTTTTCTTTTTGTTATTCTTCACTCACCCTTTAGTTAAGATTCATAAATAGAATTCCTTTACTTGTATGCAGTGTACTGATTATTTCGTGGCATTAATTTGTAACAGGGTGGAAAGTTACACGGGGTCCACACAAACCGCGGTTTGGGGTGGGATCGAGCGCGCCTGACTCTCACGAGTTTGGTGGGGCCAGAGGTTGTATTCCCTAGACTTACGCAGCCGAGGAAACAGAGGTGTTTCACGCGCAAAGCCAAAGACAGCTGGCTAGTGTGGTTCTGAGATTTATTCCCTCCTGAACCCTCTCCTCCCGAGTCACGTTGAGTATAAGGAGCTGAGGGCCCTACTGGAGAGTTTGAAGCCAGACCATATCCCAGGATACATTCTCAGGCATTTGGGACAGAGATCGGGAGAGGGATGTGAAAAGGATTATATGGGTGTGCTGCCACTACACGTCAGCTTAAACAACGGGAAGTGAGGGATCTGAATCTGCAGGGTAATTTGGGAGATCGGGAGTGCAAGAGACCTGTTGAAGAGTCTAATAACAGTGGGAATCTGAATGTGATGGGGTCTGAAACCCAGCACTCTGCTGAAATTCGGATGCCCAAGCACTGCCTGTCTATAGGAGCTCCCTACTCTCTGCCTCATACTAATGAGCGGTTGCAATTGTTTGGCTTTTGGAACTCAGCAATTAGTTTAATTGACTGTCAGTCTGGAAGGGTAACTGAAAGTACAAGTGGAATCTCTGGGTAACAGCCAGCCGCAAGACACACAGTCCCAGTGTCCGTACCCTCCCATAGTGTGACACTTGTTCAGTTTCCCTTTCAGTTTCTTGACATACTTTACTCCATTCAGACTTCCTGTGTGGTGAACCATAGCAAGAGGTCATAAGAACGTAAGAAACAAGAGCAGGAGTCGGCCATCTGTCCCGTCGAGCCTGCTCCACCATTCAATAAGATCATGCCTGATCTGGCTGTGAACTCAGCTCCACCTGCCTGCCTTTCCCCCCGTTATTCAAAAATCTGTGTCTTACATTACAGTGGATTCCAGTTAATTGGGACACATTTTGTCTCGATTGTACATTTTGCCCCAATTAAGCGGCTGCCCCAATAAGTAAAAGTTTCATGGAAATAGTTACAAAGGTATAAAAAAGACAAACTGAGTAACAAATAAAGTATTTAAATGAAACACAGGACACTATCAATACTACTACAGTACTATAAAACTGTGTATTGGTTCCTAATAGTTATCGACAGAGGAATTCAATCAGTGCACGCAATGAACAAAATCAGTGCAGACACCTAATTCAGATAATGGACTGCCTTCGTACAATGCTATCAATGATTACATCCTCCAAGTCTTCATTTTCATAGTAACGCTCAAGATGATTGTTGATACCTTCAAATTGTTCATAGTCCCTAACTTGTTGAGGTAGTCAGATTGTTTCATTTTTGCTCTTGGCTGTTTCCGGCATCTCCAAGCCTGAATGGTTGAAACTCCAGTGAACAAAACAGTTCTGAATTGTCTTGCTGCTTACTTCTTGGCAAGTACCAGTGAGAAAAGTCACTGCTTTTTGAACACAAATACATGCACCTGATGCTTTTAAATATTGATCTCTGTAAGCACGGTGTCACGTTTTTCGGTGTACAAAAGCACACGACTGACACTAGTTTAGAACCTGTTCGGCAATAGTCTCTTGCCCCAATTAAACAGCATCGTGCCCCAAATAAGCAAAGGGAATACTGGCAATTTCCTCGTTGGTTTTTGTTCTTTAAGAATTGTTCCAAATAAGCAGCTGCCTCGATAGCGCATTTAACCGGAAGCCATTATATTTAATGAAGTTGTCTGTACTGCTTTCCTGGGCAGAGAATTCCACAGATTCACTACTCTGTAGGAAAAGCAGTTTCTCCTCAACTCTGCCATGAATCTATTGCCCCAAATATTGAAGCTGTGCCAACTAGGTACCAATAGAAAGAACTTCCCTGTCTCCGTATCGTCTGAACCTTTTATAATTTCCTTTGTTTCTCCTGCAATAACTCTAGTACAGGGGTTCCCAACCTTTCTTATGCTGTGGACATCTATCATTCACCAAGGGGTCCACAGATCCCAGGTTGGGAAGGACTGTTCAAATTAAAATTTATTATCAGAGTACATACATGTCACTACACACAACCCTGAGATTGGCATACTTAGCAAATCTATAAAACAATAACTGTAAACAAGATCAATGAACAACAAACGGTGCAAATACAAAATATAAATAAATAGCAATGAATAAAGAGTTTGAAATAACAAGATAAAAGTGAGATTATTAGTTGTGGGAATAGCAGAAATCGAATGAGTGTAGTTATCCCCTTTTGTTCAAGAGCCACATGGTTGAGGGTAGTATCTGTTCTGGAACCTGGTGGTGCGAGTCCTGAGGCTCTTGTACCTTCTACCTGATGGCAGCAGCGAGAAAAGAGCATGGTCTGGGTGGTGAGGATCTTTGATGATGGATGCTGCTTTTCTACGGCAACATTTCACTTAGATGTGCTCAGTGGTTGGGAGGGTTTTACCCGTGATGTACTGGGCTGAAACCATTACCTTTTGTAGGACTTTCCACTCAAAGGCATTGGTGTTCCCATACCAGGCCATAATTCAGCCAGTCAGCGGACTTTCCGCCACACTTCTGTAGAGATTTGCCAAGGTTTTCGATGACACGCCAAATCTCCGCAGACTCCTGGGGAAACAGAGGTGCTGGCGTGCTTTCTTTGCAATTATATTTACATGATGGGTCCAGGACAGGTCCTCTGAGATAGCGACACCCAGGAATTTAAAGCTACCGACCCTCTCCAACCTCTGATCCTTTGATGATTGCTGGCTCATGGATCTCTAGTTTCCCTCTCCTGAAGTCCACAATCAGTTCCTTGGTCTTATTGACATTGGGTGAGAGGTTGTTGTCATTACACCACTCAGCCAAGTTTTCAATCTCCCTCCTGTATGCTGATTCAGCACCACCTTTGATACGGCCCACAACAGTAGTATCATTTAGCAAGCTTGTATTTGCTGTTGGAGCTGTACTTAGCCTCACAGTTATGGGTGTAAAGTGAGTAGAGCAGGGGGCTAAGTACACAACCCTGTGGTGCTCCTGTGCTGATGGAGACTGTGGAGGAGATGTTTTTGTCAGTCCAGACTGACTGGGGTCTACAAGTGAGAAAATCCAGGATCCGATTGTATAAGGGGATATTGACGCCCAGGTCTTGGAGTTTACTGGTTAGTTTTGAAGGGATGATGGTATTAAATGCTGAGCTGTAATCGATAAAGAACCTCCTGATGTATGCATCTTTTGGACCCCAGATTGGGAGGGTGGGGGGAGTTAATGGGAGTGTGGGAGGAATCAAATGGGGAAAGTGTAGAATTAGTGGAACTGGCACTGGGCCACGTCCGTAGATCTGTGCAGGAGCCCCCCGTGGAGCAGTGACCTTGGATACACACAAGTTTGGCTTTCTGTTTCTGACAGCTTTTCTTTGTCCCATGCTGACAGAGCGGATATCTGTCTGTGACTCAGCGAGGGTCCCTCAGAAACCAGGCCTAGTGATGGCCCTTTCTCAGCTCTTGTCAGACTTTGAGTCAGATTTATTTATCACGTGTACACCGAAACATACAATTAACAGCCAACACACCCAAGGATGTGCTGGGGAACAACCCGACACCAGCAAAGCATGTCCCGCGTGTTCAGCAGAACAACAGAAACAGCAACGACACCACAGCAAAGCAAGCCCCTTTCCTCCCGAAGTCACACGCACACATTCCAAAGATGTGTGGGTTAGTAAGTACTGAGCATGCTACACCGGAAGCATGGCACACTTGCGGGCTGCTCCCAACACATGCTTTGACTGTGTTGGGCGTTGACACAAATGACCCATTTCCCTGTTTCGATCAATATGTGACAAGTGAAGCTAAACTTCTATCCCCTTTGTGGGCCAAAGGGCCTTTATCTGTGCTGTACTTTTCTAAGTTCTAAAGGTTCATAGGTTCATTTTATTATCAAAGTATTTATGCACAATACAACTCTGAGATTGATCTTCTCCAGATAGCCACGAAACAAGGAAAAACCATGGAAGTTATTGAAAGAAAAGATATCAACACCTCCCCCACACACAGAAAAACTCGCAAACCCCAACCCCCTCCCGCATAAAAAAAACATGCCGCCCACATGGAAACAAAAGCAGCGACACTAACATCAAACACCCAATCTCCTCCCTTGCTCACAAAAAACTAAGATCACCCACATGGAAGAACACCAACAAGAACATCAAATTCCAAATCCCAACCCCTCCCTCACACAAAAAAACGAACGTATCGCCCACCTGGAAAACGGCAACAAAGACGTCAAACCTCAAAGGTCCAACTCGCCAATCGGCAACAAGAAAGAAAACACAGAAAACTGAAGGAGACTGATGTAAACTACAGTTCAATAAAAATTACAGTGCAATAAAAACCACAATCCAATATAAACCACAGTCCCATATAAACCACAGTCCAGTGTAAACCACAGTGCACACCAGTATCACACCAATCTCAGAATTTCAATAACCTCCTCTGTCAGCATTGAGGAAAGTGACCACTTAAATCAGGCCTCCTGTGGAGAGTGACCACTGACCTGGCCTCCTGTGGAGAGTGACCACTGACCACTGACCCGACCTCCTGTGGAGAGTGACCACTGACCACCGACCCGACCTCCCGTGGAGAGTGACCACTGACCACTGACCCGACCTCCTGTGGAGAGTGACCACTGACCACCGACCCGACCTCCTGTGGAGAGTGACCACTGACCCGACCTCCTGTGGAGAGTGACCACTGACCACTGACCCAGCCTCCTGTGGAGAGTGACCACTGACCCGACCTCCTGTGGAGAGTGACCACTGACCACTGACCCAGCCTCCTGTGGAGAGTGACCACCGACCCGACCTCCTGTGGAGAGTGACCACCGACCCGACCTCCTGTGGAGAGTGACCACTGACCACTGACCCAACCTCCTATGGAGAGTGACCACCGACCCAGCCTCCTGTGGAGAGTGACCTCTGACCACTGACCTGACCTCCTGTGGAAAGTGACGACTGACCCCTGACCCGACCTCCCATGGAGAGTGACCACCGACCTGACCTCCTGTGGAGAGTGACCACTGACCTGGCCTCCTGTGGAGAGTGACCACTGACCACTGACCCGACCTCCTGTGGAGAGTGACCTCTGACCCGACCTCCTGTGGAGAGTGTCCACTGACCACTGACCCGACCTCCCATGCAGAGTGACCACCGACCCGACCTCCTGTGGAGAGTGACCACCAACCTGACCTCCTGTGGAGAGTGACCACTGACCCGGCCTCCTGTGGAGAGTGACCTCTGACCACTGACCTGACCTCCTGTGGAGAGTGACCACTGACCACTGACCCGACCTCCCATGGAGAGTGACCACTGACCCAACCTCCCATAGAGAGTGACCACTGACCACTGACACGACCTCCTGTGGAGAGTGACAGTCGACCCGACCTCCTGTGGAGAGTGACCTCTGACCCGACCTCCTGTGGAGAGTGTCCACTGACCCGGCCTCCTGTGGAGAGTGACCACTGACCACTGACCCGACCTCCTGTGGAGAGTGACCACTGACCACTGACCCGACCTCCCATGGAGAGTGACCACTGACCCGACCTCCTGTGGAGAGTGACTACTGACTACTGACCCGACCTTCCATAGAGAGTGACCACTGACCCGACCTCCTGTGGAGAGTGACCGTCGACCCGACCTCCTGTGGAGAGTGACCACTGACCCGACCTCCTGTGGAGAGTGACTACTGACTACTGACCCGACCTCCCATGGAGAGTGACCACTGACCTGACCTACTGTGGAGAGTGACCGTCGACCCGACCTCCTGTGGAGAGTGTCCACTGACCCGGCCTCCTGTGGAGAGTGACCACTGACCACTGACCCGACCTCCTGTGGAGAGTGGCCACTGACCACTGACCCGACCTCCCATGGAGAGTGACCACTGACCTGACCTCCTGTGGAGAGTGACCACTGACCACCGACCCAACCTCCTGAGGAGAGTGACCACTGACCACTGACCCGACCTCCCATGGAGAGTGACCACTGACCCGACCTCCTGTGGAGTGTGACCGTCGACCCGACCTCCTGTGGAGAGTGACCGTCGACCCGACCTCCTGTGGAGAGTGACCACTGACCCGACCTCCTGTGGATAGTGACCACTGACCCAACCTCCTGTGGAGAGTGACCACTGACCCGACCTCCCGTGGAGAGTGACTACTGACCACCGACCCAGCCTCCTGTGGAGAGAGACCACCGACCCGACCTCCCGTGGAGAGTGACCACCGACCCGACCTCCTGTGGAGAGTGACCTCTGACCCGACCTCCTGTGGAGAGTGACCACGGACCTGACCTCCTGTGGAAAGTGACCACTGACCCAACCTCCTGTGGAGAGAGACCACTGACCCGACCTCCCGTGGAGAGTGACCTCTGACCCGGCCTCCTGTGGAGAGTGACCACTTACCCAACCTCCTATGGAGAGTGACCACTGACCTGACCTCCTGTGGAGAGTGACCACTCGCTCTCCTCTGCATTCGCCTTGATGTTTCAATCTTCTCCGATGCTTTAATCGCCAAGAAATGGAATCAATCATGGCCCCACACCCTGTCTCTGGTCTTCTTCTTGGGCCAGCTCGTGCTCACCATCCTCTCCTGGGATTTTCTCAGGGAGAACAGAGTGCTCAATCACTCAATAGAACTCCAAACCATAAGTCACAGGCTCCAACAGTTGTTGAAACACATTTAAGGTAAAAAGAATAAGTAAAAGACATAGAAAAAATTATTGACCATCTGGAAGATGTCACCTGAGGAATCGTTGTTCTCTGGCGCCATCTTGGTCCACTATATAACCTAGTGTTGTCTAAGTCAGCGGTCCCCAACCACCGGGCCGCAGAGCAGGTGCTACCGGGCCGTGAGGAAACGATACGAGTCAGCTGCACCTTTCCTCATTCCCTGTCACGCACTGTTGAACTTGAACATAGGGTTGCCAACTGTCCCATATTTGCCGGGACATCCCGTATATTGGGCTAAATTGGTTTGTCCCATACCGGACCACCCTTGTGCCGTATTTCCCCTGGTAAGGTAGAGCGTTCCTGTGAAACCTTTCGTGCCGAAATGGCGTGAAGCGCAGAAGCAATTACCATTAATTTATATGGGGAAAATTTTTGAGCGTTCCCAGACCCAGAAAATAACCTACCAAATCATACCAAATAACACATAAAACCGAAAATAACACTAACACTATAGTAAAAGCAGGAATGATATGATAAATACACAGCCTATATAAAGTAGAAATAATGTATGTACTGTATAGTCGGGAAGATTAAGCCAAAACCAATTTGTGGAAAAAAAATCAGCACGTATGCACATCACGCATACGTACACAGGTGCCCGTGCAAGGCTTCATGGTCATGGTAGTCTTTCCTGGGGTAAACACAAGTGTCCCGGGATTTGACTGCTACTTTTGTCCCTTATTTGGGAGTGAGAAAGTTGGCAACCCTAACTGTAAAAGACACGTTGAGGTGAGTATAACCCTACTTGAACGCCCCCCCGGTAGGCCGGTCGGCAAGGATATTGTCAATATTAAATCGGTCCGCTGTGCAAGAAAAGTTGGGGACCCCTGGCCGAAACCAAACTGGTTCAAAGGTCACCTTGCCCACAGGTGTGGAGGGATATGGGGCAAATGCAGGCAAAGATGACAAGCTGAGACAGGTATCATAGTCGGTATGGTAACACACATATGGAGGGTCTTGGTCCAAAACGGTGACTGTGTATTTCTTTCCATTGATCCCGCCTGACCTGCTGAGTTGCTCCAGGATTTTGTGTGTGTCGCTCTGGACTTACAGCGCCTGCAGAAGCTCTTGTGTTTGAGGTCAGCATGGAGATATTGGGCCGAAGGACCTTTGTTCTGTATAGAGTCATAGAGCTCTGTAGCACAGAAACAGGCCCTTCAGCCCATCTAGTCCATGCCGATGTGCTGTTAAGCTTAATGCCATTGACCTGCACGTGAACCATAACCTTCCATACCCTTCCTATCTATGTCCTTGAAAGTGGGTCTGTAGGTTTTGGAAACAGTTCAGTGTTGAGGTGAGTGAAGTTATCCACACTGGTTCAGGAGCCTGGTGGTAGTAGTAGGGTAAAAACTGTTCCTGAATCTGGTGCTGTGTGACCTAAGGCTCCTGTACCTCCTTCCTGATGGTAGCATTGAGAAGAGAGCATGGCCTGGATGGGGTGTTGGGAGTCCTTGATGTTGAATCCTGCTTTCTTGTGGCGGTGCTGCTTGTGATGGGGAGAACTTTCCCTGCGATGGACTGTATCATAAACATGTCAGCCTGTGATTTGACTGGGAGTGCTCTGTGGAAGGTTCTGCTGCATTGCGCTAATTCAGGGAGCTTTATTGTCATGGGCGGCACTTCTGGAGCGAGGACAGGGAACAAGCCCCTGTAGGCATTCGTACTGTTGACGTCCGTGGGTTGGATGGCCAGTTCTTAGCCCTCTGCGGTGTCAGAGCAGATTGCACTAATTAGTGTGGGTCTACCATTGAAGTGACAGAGTGTACGCTTTGTCCAGGGTGACAGTGTGTGCACACTGTCCAGCCCTCCAGTGCTGCTCACTAAGGCAGAAAATCTCAAAACAACTCGACGAGTGAACGTTGTCAGTTTGAGCAGAACTGTCCGTAACATTCTTTATCTACCTCCCCGTCCTGAATCAGCTCTGTCCCTGGTTCTCAGTCACATCTCATTCCTGGGATCCCTGGTGACGGGGTGACTGCCTATATTTCATTAGGAGTTTGAGGAGATTTGTTATGTCACCAAAGACTTGAGCAAATTTCTACAGATGCACCGTGGAGAGCGTTCTGACTAGTTGCATCACTGTCTGGTGTGGAGGGGCCACAGCACAGGATCGGAAAAAGCTGCAGAGGGTTCTAAACTCAGCCAGCTCCACCGTGGGCACCAGCCTGCCTGGCATCGAGAACACCTTCAAAAGGTGCTCCCTCAAGAAGGTGTCGTCCGTCATTAAAGACCCTCACCATGCAGGGCATGCCCCCTTCTCGTTCCTACCATCAGGGAGGAGGCACAGGAGCATGAAGGCACACACTCAATGATTCAGGAACAGCTACTTCGCCTCCAACATCAGATTCCTGAAGACAGGAACACTATCTCACTATTTTGCTCTGTTTTTGCATTATCTATTATACCAAAAGCTTCTCCGTGGATTGTCACCTTGTCCTGATGGAGAAGCTTGTGTGGTCCTGTGATCCCAAGAGCGATGCTGTCTGGAGCTATGCTCCTGGTAGGGTCACCCATGGCGGTAGGGTCGAGGGTGAGGTCCCTGACAAAGAACAATCCAACCAAGATCTCAATGGTGGAACAGACGGACGAAGTTACTTCGAACTCAGCGGCTGTGAAGGCGGATGAAGGCTGTAACAAATCCATCAGCTCCAATCGTCGTGG
This sequence comes from Mobula hypostoma, assembly GCF_963921235.1. Lineage (NCBI taxonomy): Eukaryota > Metazoa > Chordata > Chondrichthyes > Myliobatiformes > Myliobatidae > Mobula > Mobula hypostoma. Next base: position 94,705,729 of record NC_086109.1, read on the forward strand.
TTTCCATGCCATTGGAATCAGTTGGTTGATTTGTGAAGTATCGTGTGCTTCTTGGAGTGCAACATCAAGTACACGTTAAACAAATACACGCACAGGCGTCTTCACTCTGTGGGCCACTTCATCAGAACGAAGACTATCATCCTCGACCTCGAGGGATAGCCACGACGACGAATACCAAAAGCCCATACAGGATAGTAGCAGAATGAGGCCATTTGACCATCAATTCTGCTCCACCATTCCACCATGGCTGATTTATTATCTCCCTCAACCCCATTCTCCTGCCTTCTCCCCATCATCTTTGACACCCTTACTAATCAAGAACCTATCCACAATACCATAAGATGTAGGAGCAGAATTAGACCATTCAGCTCGTCAAGTCTGCTCCTATCTTTTAATTAATTATATATTCTTATTGTAATTTATAGTAACTTGTTTGCCTTGCACTGTGCTACTGTTATAAAACAAGTTTCATAACGTACTGTATGCCACTGATAATAGGTCTGATTTAATTCTGATTCTGACACCCACCAAAGGCATCTTTCCTTCTCCAGAATCCGAATCAGAATCGGGTTTAATATCGCTGACATATGTCGTGAAACTTGTTGTCTTCGCGGCAGCGGTACAATGCGATACACAGTAATAGAAAAAACTGTGGATTACACTAAGTATATATGTACTAAATAGTTAAGTAGTGCAAAATAGAAATAAAAAAGTAGTGAGGTAGTGTTCATGGGTTCAATGTCCATTCAGAGATTGGATGGCAGAGGGGAAGAAGCTGTTCCTGAATCGCTGAGTGTGTGGTTTCAGGCTCCTGTACCTCCTTCCTGATGGTAACAATGAGAAGCTCCCATCAGACAATGCAAGGAGTACGCCACTGAGTGAGGTCCATGAGTGAGGTGGGAACAACATGAGCTTAGATTAAAGGTAAAGAGTTCAATTGTTTGTCACACGTTCATCTATGATGAAATGCGTTGTGTGCGTCAACGCCAAGCGCAGTCCGAGGATGTGCTGGGGGCAGCCCGCGAGTGTCGCCACATTTCCAGAACCAACATAGTTTGCCCTCAACTCACTAACACTAACCTGTACATCTTTGGAATGTGGGAGGAAACTGGAGCACCCGGAGGAATCCCACGCGGAGAATGGTGGAAATTGAACCCTGATTGGTGCAGCAGGAACTGAACCCGATCGGCTGGCAGAAATAGAATTGAACCCGATCAGTGCGACGGGAATTGAACCCGATCGACATGACAGGAATTGAACTCCGATCAGTGCTGCCACTAACTGCTATGCTTCTGTGCCGCCTATGTCACTAAGAGACTTCAATAGCCTCAGGTTCTAACAGGGGCTGCAGGTACAGTCAATCCAGCGGAGACTGAACTCATGATTCTGGCTGCTTCCTCCTTCCTTTCCAGTCCTGATGAAGGTCTTGGCCTGAAACGTAGACTGCTATTTCCCCTCCATTGATGCTGCCTGACCTGTTGAGAGCCTCCAGCATTTTGTGTGTGAGTGTGCCTGTGTTGCTGAAGATTTCCAGCATCTGCAGAATCTCCTGTTGTTCCTCATGTTCCTGTTATTTTTTTTTCAGCGGGATGCCAAAGGCCACTATCTGATCGATCTCCTCTGCCGTCACATGAACCTGCTGGAAAAGGACTACTTCGGAATCAGGTTTGTGGACCCTGACAAACAGAGGGTAGGTTCTGGGAGAGCCTGTGGGCACCAGTCGAGCGCTGTCACAGTCTTTTGTGCCCTGGCTTTTCCCCACCGAATCTCTTCCCCTTTTATGTGCTGTGAACAATGCCTTGGTTTGAAGCCGTGGGTCAGCCTTCATTCCCTTGTATGGTGGGTCAGTCTCAAAGGGCTGAATGGACTTCAACATTGACTCTTTGCCTCGCTAAAGCTTCCCATGCACCTTAGGAACAAGTGGAGGCCAGTCAGCCCTTTACAGCTGTTTTCCCATTCAGTGGAATGTGGCTACTTGATTTCTACCTGCCCAGGTCGATAATCCCACACCATTAAAATTCTATCAATCTCAATTCTGACATTTCCTCTTGGACTCTGTTTTTCTTTGGGGGGGCAGTGGAGAATGTGTGGGGGACTACTTCTCAAAAGGTCTATGTTCTTGACTTAGTCCACCTGATCAGCTGCCTCACGGACCTGTCATGTTAACTTCGGCATTCATGGGCAGACACCTGTAAGAGTGGAAGAGATGATCTTGGACAGAGAGGCCAGCGCGCTTACCAAGGAGCAGCCTGCTCCCCCTTGCATGAACAAGTGGCACGGCTAAACTCGACGAGGCTGACTCCAGTCCTGATGAAGGGTCTCAAGCCTGAAATGTTGGCTGCTCACTCATCTCCGTAGATGCTGCCCGACCTGCTGAGTTCCACCAGCGGCTTGCGTGTTTTGCTCGCTCTGGATTTGCAGCATCTGCAGAATCTCTTGTGTTTATGAAGCTGACTGCTCTACACGCTTCATGCAGGGCCCAGGAGCAGGCTGAGTCCTCAGAGGGAAACTTTACGGTGTTTGGCCAGATATCATGGGGGAGGGAATCGTGTGGTGTTCCTCCATTGCTTATACTCTTGGAGCACTCCAGAGAGCGGAGCGCTAGATCCGACACACGAGTGCGCTCTCAGAGATCTCCCCTTTGGGTCGAGGACTTGCCTGCATGTGAGAACGGCACCAGTTGAAGAGGGGTAGGGAGAAAAACCAAATTCTGATTTTCTGGCCGTCTTCACCAAAACAAAATCTGTTCTTCTACCTGAATACATTTTGTGGGATCTTCCTGTGCACAAATGGGCTACATTGCAACATTGTCTGCCCGTCAGAGGGAAACTCTGTTGGTGAAGTGATTTGGGATGTCCTGAACAGTGGGGTGGAAATACAGTCCAGATGAAGGGTCTCAACCCGAAGTGTTGACTTTTCCACGTCCCTCCACAGATGCTGCCTGACCCGCTGAGTTCCCCTAGCACCTTTGTGTGTTGTCTGTCTTTTTAATATATTTTCTCTCCGAAGTGTATCAAGGCAAACAGTCCATCCCGTCACCGAAGGACTGAGGAGCAGAACTCAACGTGAAATTGGAGGTGAACAGTGAAAGATAAAAATGAGATGGAAAATAAAAAGAAATTTGACAAGCTAAAAGACGTTCAGCAAAAATGTCTAGAAATTTGGGGCGGCACGATAGCGTGCGTGGTGGTTAGCACAACGCTTTACAGTTCAGCGATTGGGTTCAATTCCTGCAGCTGTTTATACGTACTCCCTGTGATCACGTGAGTTTCTGCCCATGGTCCAAAGCTGTAGCAGTGGAAGGTTAATTGGTCATTGTAACTTGTCCTGTGATTGGGTTGGGATGACTGGACGGCGCAACTGGGAGGGATGGAAGGGCTTATTCTGCGCTGTGTCTCAGTAAATAAATTCAGCAGCTAAACGGGTGAAGCTTTAAATGGAGAATTGTTCATTTTCTGGTCTGGTGTCATGAATTGTTGAGCAGCAGTGATTATTACATTGTTCAAAGAGTCATTATGCTGTAAAATTACTGGATTTTATTTTCTGTTTTGAGTTTATCAGTTAATTGTTGTGTAAATCTAAAAAGCTCATGGAATTCAGGGAGGTTAAATGCGAGAAGTTAACAGGAGAGCGATTTGTCGATTTGCGTCCATGCGGTATTGAGTTGCTGCCAACTTCTAACCACAACCATTGTTTAACCACTGCTACATTCTGTAAAATCCCAACCATTAAGTTATTGAGCACCGTTTCATTTTGGCATCTTAGGTTCTGGTTGAGTGTCAGAAAGTGTAATATTTTAGAGCAGTTCTGGAAGTTGGTGTGTGTGTGTGTGTGTGTGTGTCTGTCTGTCTGTCTGTTTGAAGATGGCATGTAAGGCATGAGTGGAAGTCCATCCATGGGGTTATCTTACAACAGAATGATTGCTCCAAAAACTTCATCATCACCAGATTCTACAACCTACTGAACTCTTGACAACTCATGTTCTTGGTATTTTTTTGTCTGCACAGTTTGCTTGTCAGAGCATATCTTATGAGGATAGGTTGAGCAAGCTAGGGGGCTTTTCTCTTTGATGAGAAAAAGTATGAGACGTGACTTGATAAAGATGTAAAAGACAACAAGAGACAGAGGTTCAGTCAGCGACGTTTTCAGAGGGTGGAGGTGGCGAGTGTGAGGGGGTGTAATTTTAAGGTGATTGGAGGAAAGTCTAGAGCGGATGTCAGAAGTAGATTTTATACACAGACTGGTGGGTATGTGGAATGCGCTGCCGGGGTGGTGGTAGAAGCAGATACATTAGGGACATTTAAGTGACTCATAGATAGGCACGTGGATGATAGAAAAATGGAGGGCTATGGGGACAGAAGGGTTAAATTGATCTTAGAATAGGTTAAAAGGCTGGCACAACATCATGGGCCGAAGGGCCAGTACTTTGCTGTGATGTTCTTTGTTCTGTGCTCTAATTCAAGTGCGTGCCCAGATACTTGCAGTACTCAGTATGGTAGACAGACACGTGAATTGCTGAAACATAGTCATAGTCATACTTTATTGATCCCGGGGGAAATTGGTTTTCGTTACAGTTGCACCATAAATAATAAATAGTAATAAAACTATAAATAGTTAAATAGTAATATGTAAATTATGCCAGGAAATAAGTCCAGGACCAGCCTATTGGCTCAGGGTGTCTGACCCTCCAAGGGAGGAGTTGTAAAGTTTGATGGCCACAGGCAGGAATGACTTCCTATGACGCTCTGTGTTGCATCTCGGTGGAATGAGTCTCTGGCTGAATGTACTCCTATGCCCACCCAGTACATTATGTAGTGGATGGGAGACATTGTCCAAGATGGCATGCAATTTAGACAGCATCCTCTTTTCAGACACCACCGTCAGAGAGTCCAGTTCCATCCCCACAACATCACTGGCCTTACGAATGAGTTTGTTGATTCTGTTGGTGTCTGCTACCCTCAGCCTGCTGCCCCAGCACACAACAGCAAACATGATAGCACTGGCCACCACAGACTCGTAGAACATTCTCAGCATCGTCCAGCAGATGTTAAAGGACCTCAGTCTCCTCAGGAAATAGAGACGGCTCTGACCCTTCTTGTAGACAGCCTCAGTGTTCTTTGACCAGTCCAGTTTATTGTCAATTCGTAAACAAAGCTGCAGATGAGTCATTGGTAAATGCGATTCATGTAGATGGAGACAAAATGGTGAGCAAGGACGTGGTGGACTTGGACCTGCTTCTGTGCTGCTGGCTCTGTAACTCTTCACTCGGGTTTAATTCTTCCCAACAGCAGTTCAAAGTTCAAAGTAAATTTATTACCAAAGTGCATATCGGAAAAAGCTGTGATACCACGGGCTCTTAACTTGGTAAGCAGCCTCATGTGTGGCACCTTGTCAAAGGGCTTCTGAAAATCCGAATGTACAACATCCACTGCATCCCCTCTATCTATCCTACTTCTAGAAAAATTCTAACAGGTTTATCAGGCAAGAGTTTTCCTTGAGGAAACCATGCTGACTTTGTCCTATGTTGTCCTGTGTCACCAAGTACTCCATAACCTCTTCATTAACAATTGACTCCAACATCTTCCCAGCCACTGAAGTCAGGCTAACTGGTCTATAATTTCTTTACTGCTGCCTCCCTCCTTTCTTAAAGAGTGGAATGATGTTTGCAATTTTCCAGTCCTATGGCACCATGCCAGAGTCCAACGATCTGTGAAAGGTCATTACTGATGCCTCCATGTCTCAGACTTAGTTGTTTTTTAGGTTTGTATGGATGGTTTTGGGGACAGTGTGGCGAGTTAGGGGTCAGGTTAGGGTTTAGGGACAGGGATGTTGGGGAGTTAGAGGTTATAAGACATAGGAGCAGAATTAGGCCATTCAGCCCATCAAGTCAGTTCTGCCACTCCATCAAGGCTGATCCCGGATCCCACTCAACCCCAAACACCTGCCTTCTCGCCAGATCCTTTGATGCCCTGACCAATCAGGAAACAATCAACTTCTCCCTTAAATATATGCACAGACTTGGCCTCCACTGCAGTCTGTGGCAGAGTATTCCACAGACTCACTACTCTCTGGCCAAAAAAAATCTGTCCTTACTTCTGTTCTAAAGGGTTACCCCTCAATTTTGAGGCTGTGCCCTCTGGCCCTGGATACCACCACCATCCCCTCCACATCCACCGTATCTAGTCTTTTCAACATTTGGTAGGTTTTAATGAGATCTCCCTGCATTCTTCTAAATTCCAGTGAGTACAGGCCCAAAGCTGTAAATGCTCCTCATATGTTAACCCCTTCATTCCCGGAATCATCTTTGTGAACCTCCTCTGGACTCCCTCCAATGACAACACAACCTTTCTGAGATAAGGGGCCCAAAACTGTTGACTATACTCCAAATGAAGCCTAACTAGTGTCTTATAATGGCTCAGCATTATCTCCTTGCTTTTATATTCTATTGCCCTTGAAATAAATGCCAACATTGCATTTGCCTTGTTTACCACAGGCTCAACCTGTAAATTAACCTTCTGGGAATCTTGCAGAAGGACTCCTAAGTCTCTCTGCACCTCTGATGTTTGAACTTTCTCCCCATTTAGATAACTGTCTGCACTATTGTTCCTTTTACCAAAATGTATTATAGTACATTTCCCAACACTGTATTCCATCTGCCACTTTTTTGCCCATTCTTCCAGTTTGTCGAAGTCCTGCTGCGATCACATTGCCTCCTCAGCACTACCTACCCCTCCACTTATCTTTGTATCATCAGCAAACTTTGCCACAAAGCCATCATTTCCATTATCTAAATCATTGACAAACAATGTGAAAAGTAGCGGTCCTAATACTGATCCCTGAGGAACACGACTAGTCACTGGCAGCCAACCCGAAAGGACCCCTTTTATTCCCACTCACTGCCTCTTGCCCGTCAGCCATTCCTCTATCAATACCAGTATCTTTTCCTGTAACGCCATAGGATTTTATCTTGTTAAGCAGCCTCATGTGTGGAACCTTATCAAACGCCTTTTGAAAATCCAAGAAAATGACATCCAGTGTATCTCTTTTGTCCACCCAGCTTGTTACTTTAAATTAGGGTTTAGGGACAGGCATGTGGGCAGTTAGAGATCAGATTAGGGTTCAGGGACTGGGAAGTGGGGAGTTAGATGTCAGGTTAGGTTTTAGGGACGGGCATGTGGGGAGTTAGAGACCAGATTAGGGTTGAGGGACAGGGATGAGGGGAGTTAGATGTCAGGTTAGGGTTTAGGGACAGGGATGTGGGGAGTTAGATGTCAGGTTAGGGTTTAGGGACAGGGATGTGGGGAGTTAGAGGTCAGATTAGGGTTGAGGGACAGGGATGTGGGGAGTTAGAGGTCAGGTTAGGGTTTAGGGACAGGGATGTGGGGAGTTAGAGGTCAGGGCAGTAAGTGAAGTGTTGGGGCAGAAGCCATGGTTCACGTTGGAGCATGCCATGGTGGAAGGCCAGTGATCCCATGAACAGATGTTGGGTCGTCAGGCGCTGAGGATGAAGATCAGCAATCCCAGTGGCCAATGGCTGAGATTGGCAGGCCCCATGGATGAGGAAAAGTGAACCCCATGTCAGTGAGTCCTAGGGTTGAGGGTCGGTACGAGTCTGGAGGTGGTCGGTACTGGGCTTGGAGGCCTGTCTGCGTGTGTGGGTGGGGTGGGGTGGGAAAGCTGTTGTTGTTTGTGTTGTTCTGCTGAACATCGTGGACATGCTGTGTTGGCGCCAGAATGTGTGGCGATACTTGTGGGCTGCCCCCAGAATGTCCTTGGATGTGTTGGTTGTTAACACAAAACAACACATTTCAATAATCAAAGTTTAAAAGTTCGAAGTAAATTTGTTATCAAAGTTTTATATGTCACCATGTAAAACCGATTGAGTTTCATTTTCTTGCAGGTATTCGTAGTAGAACTAAGACCTACAATAGAATCAGTGACAAACTACACACAAAGACTGACCAACAATGTGGAAAAGAAGACAAATCGTATAAATAGAAAATTATAATAATTATTCTTCTTCTTATTCTAAATAATATTGAGAACATAAGTGGTAGAGTCCTTGAAAGTGAAATATATACATGTGATAAATAAATGAATCTGAATCTGTAGAACTTCACCAACCTTGCAGCCTCTTTAAAGAATCCTGGCGGCCGTCCATATTAATTAATTTTCTTCTCCTGAGTCACACTGAGATCATCTAAACTCAATTACTGTAGGTCACTTCAGTGAAAGGTGAGCTTCACCCCATTCATCTTGCCTGCGGTAGACTCTAGCAGCGAGCCCGAGCGGGTTCTGATGAACAAGCAGCCCGATCCTGTCCCAGCTGCACCTCTGCTGCGGCAGGAACCAATGCAGCGAGAACGTGGCATTGCCAGACCCCAGTCACCAAATGCAGACGAGACCCTGGCGATACCAGAGCTCCAGGACAGAATCAGGTGCAGAATCAAGCTTATCATCACTGACGTACATTGTGAAATTTGGTGTTTAGCGGCAACAGTAAAAATGCAAGACATTAAACTTACTATAAATTAGAATAAGAGTGTATAAAATATAAGTAGTGAAAAAAGAGTGCAAGATAGTGAGGTAGTGTTCATGGGCTCATTTCAGAAATTTGATGGCAGAGGGGAAGAAGCTATTTTTAAAACATTGAGCGTAGATCTTCAGGCTCCTGTACCTCCCCGCTGATGGTAGCAATGAGAGGAGGGCGTGTCCTGGGATAGGGAAGGTTCTTAATGATGGATCCAGCCTTCGTGAGATCCTCACCACCCAGGCCAGGCTCTTTTCTCGCTGCTGCCATCAGGTAGAAGGTCCAAGTGTCTGAGGACCCGCACCATCAGGTTCCAGAACAGCTACTACCCCTCCACCAAAAGGCTCTTGACAAAAAGGGGATAACTACACTCATTTAAGGACTCGGTTACATTACTATTTCATGCTCGTTATTTATTGCTGTTTATTTATATCTGTATTTGCATAGTTTGTTTACAGTTAACCGTTTCTGATGTTTACAGTTACTGTTCTACAGATTTCCTGAGTATGCCTGCAGGAAAAGAATGTCGGGGTTGTACGTGGTGACATGTATGTACTGTGATAATAAATTTTACTTTGACCTTTGAACTTGAGGCACTGCCTTTTGAAGACGTCCTCTATGGTGGAGATACTAGTACCTATGATGAAGCTGGCTGAGTTTACAACCCTCTACAGCTTTTTCCAGTCCAGTGCAGTGGCTGCTCCACACCAGACAGTGATACAATCAGTCAGAATACTCTCAACCCTCTATCTGTAGAAATTTGCTCGAGTCTTTGGTGACATACCAAATCTCCTCAAACTTCTTTGTAACTTCATCAATGTGTTGGGCCCAGGAGAGGACTTCAGAGATGTTGACACACAGTGGCTGGGGGATTACAGATCTACGGCAATATGGGAGCAGAATCCCAAGGCGTTTGATGTTGGTGGAGTTGTGGACAGTCTAGAATGTTGTCATAGGTTACAACAGGACATTGAAAGGATGCACAGCTGGGCCGAGAAGTGGCAGATGGAGTTTAATCCGGAAAAGTTTGAAGTGATTCACTTTGGACAGGGTTAATGGCAGGATTCTTAGCAATGTGGAAGAACAGAGGGATCTTGTGGCCCAGGTCCCGAGATCCCTCAAGTTTGCTGCTCAAGTTGATAAGGCGGTTAAGAAGTTATTTGGTGTGTAAGCCTTCATTAGTCAGGTGATTGAGTTCAAGAATCATGACGCAACTCTGGTTAGACCATACGTGGAATATTGTGTTTGGTTTTGGTTGGTTCATAATAGGTAGGATGTGGAAGCTTTCGAGAGAGTGCAGAGGAGACTAACCAGGATGCTCCATGGGTTAGAGAGCATGTCTTATGAGGAAAGGTTGAGCGAGCTCAGGCTTTTTTCTTTGGTGCAAAGGAGGATGAGAGGCGACTTGATAGAGCTGTACAAGATAAGAGGCATAGATCGAGTGGACAGTCAATACCTTTTCCTCAGGGCAGCAATGGCTAATACAAGTCCATCACTCGTAAAGCCTTCCCCGCCATTGAACACATCTACACAGAGCGCTGCTGTAGGAAAGCAGCATCATCAGGGACCCCCACCATCCGGGCGATGCTCTCTTCTCACTGCCGCCGTCAGGGAGATGGTGCAAGAACCTCAGGACCCACTCCACCAGGTTCAAGAACAGTTATTACCCTACAACCATCAGGCTCTTGAACCAAAGGGGATAATTTAACTCAGCTTAAGTTGCTGCATCTTTATTATTATTTTTTTTTCTCTTTCTTTTTATATTTTCAGTTTATCATTTTTTGCACTTTGGTTGTTTGTCCTGTTGGATGTGGTCTTTCATTGATTCTATTGTGTTTCTTGTATCTACTGTGATTGCCCGCAAGAAAATGAACCTCAAGTTTGAATATAGTGGCGTATATGTACTTTGATAATAAATTTACTTTGAACTTTGGATTGAGGGATCTTGTTTCCCGTTGGCCCATGCAGGGTTGGCACATTCACTTGGAATCATCTTGCAAAGCTGGAGGCTGTTCAGCCCATTGTGCAATACTGACTCATCGAAAGGCTCTCCAAACAGTCTCACTCCACAGCTCCCCCATGTAACGTTTGCCCTTCAAGTGTCCTTCATTGTTCGGTTAGACGTTGCTGCTGAATCTGCTCCCATTCCCCTTCAGATGTCGGCTTGCTGAACGAGTGAGATCTCCCTTAGCTCTCCTGGCTCAGGTAACCTTCCTTTCCCTTTTACTCGCCCGTGGCCCTATATCTGAACCTGAATTAAATGCAACTTCTAATTTTCCGTGATAAAAAAAGAATGCCAGCTTCTCTAGTCTGTCTTCCGATAGCTACACAGTTACAGTGACAGTTCTTTTTAAAGGCACAAAATCATACTCGTGACGTTTGATGGTGCCATGGCAACCTTGAAGTAGGGATGCCCTTGTGCTAGGCCGAGCCAGGAATTACAGAAGAGGGACTGAGTGTGTTCCACAGGGAGAGAGAATGAAACACGCCCCACCTCTTCCGAATCAAGGCGTCTAATATTTCCCATTCTTAATGTCAAAGTTAAAGTAAATTTATTATCAACATACATATACATCACCATTAACCTTCAGGTTAATTTTCCTGCAAGTGTTTACAGGAAATAAAGAAATAAATTTATGAAAATCTATATATAAACAAAGACTGACAAACAACTAATATGTAAAAGAAGATGAATTGGGCAAATAAAAAAAGATAATACTGAGGGCGTGTGTTGTTGGGTCACATCCAGTGTGACCTCCACTGTCACCCATCAGCATCCAGTGTAACCCTCACTGCTACCATCACATCCAGTGTAGCCCTCACGGCTACCATCACATCCCGTGTACCTCCGCTGTCACCCATCACATCCAGTGTGACCTCCACTGTCACCCATCAGCATCCAGTGTAACCCTCACTGCTACCATCACATCCCGTGTACCTCAACTGTCACCTGTTGCATCCAGTGTGCCTCCATTGTCACCCGTCACATCCAGTGTAACCTTCACTGCTACCCATCGGCACCCAGTGTAACTTTTACTGCTACCCACCACATCCAGTGTAACCACTACCGTCACCCATCACATCCAGTGTACCCCCACTGTCACCCATTATATCCAGTGTAACCACCACTGTCGCCCATCACATCCAGTGTATCTGCCACTGTCACCCATCACTGGAGGGTCACATCCCATGTGACCCCACTGTCACCCATACATCCAGTGTACCCCTCCACTGTCACCTACCATTGGATAGTTACAGTCTGCCCCAGCAACACTGTGACCTGAACCAAGAACCCACCATCGCAGTTGATCTGCAGCTTCCAGAACTTTCTCCACTTTTCAGTCACTGATCCTGCAACCACACCAGGAGGCCATCTGTATGTTCCCCCCTTGACCATGTGGGTTTCCTCCGGGTGTTCCCATTTCCTCCTACAGTCCAAAAGACATACCAGCTAGGGTTAGTGAGTTTTGGGCGTTCTATACTGACGCTAGAACTGCGGGGACACTTTCAGGCTCTCGATACAAGCAACTCACTTCACTGAGTGTTTTGATGTTTCAATGTACGTATGACAAAGAAATAAAGCTAATCTTTATGTCTCTGCTTCAGTTTGTTTCCCGTTTCGTCTCTGCTGGTGATTGTGACCGAGAGGAGGATGGAGGGGAGCGGATAGGGCTGGGGCCATTTGTGGATTCTCCTGTTACCCCTCAACTGCAGTCCGGCACCCAGTCCGGGCAGATGATTGGGAATGGGCAAAGTCCTGATTGTTTGCCTGTGATAGCAGACACACCTGGTATACTGGTTCGATGGATGGGCCTCATACCCCGGTGAGATAGGGACGTACCCGTCCTAGCATGCGACGTCAGCTCCGACGGACTGGGTAGACGAGATCAACAGTGAGATCCAACGGCCAGGAAGGAGGTTCTCCAGCGCTACATGGAGAGCCAAGAGTATGATAAGGCATAGAAGTCATGGTCATCCACTGCAACTAGGGAAGACCCCAGTTGTGACGTCTAGTTGTCCCACTGGACCTGGACCTCCAAGTTTGAGAGAGTGGAACTGCCCCAATACACGGGCTTTTCCACTTTACAAACTCTCCTGCGCCGGTTTCCTGTCATTGTTGGATATGAGCTCAGAGAGGAAATGGTAAATTCAGCAGCACAGAACAAGCGGTGAAAGGGCCAAGCTTTTCTTTGGACTGTGGGAGGAAACCAGAGCACCCGGAGGAAACCCAAGCAGTCACGGGGAGAACGTACAAACTCCTTACAGACAGCAGTGGGAATCAAACCTGATCCTAGAGCTTGCGCCGTAAAGATTTACGAATTAGGAATAATACACAGAAAAATGGGTTTAGCTTGGAAGGGTATCTTGGTTTAGCATGGAACAATTGGGCAGAAGTGTTAAGTATATGCAGAGCTACATACTACATTGGAGTGGCAGGATTAAATGTTTTTACTGAGTCAAGTTAGTAATGGGTACACACTGGGCACCTTACAACGCGGGTGCTATGAACCGGGTTCACGAAGATGAAAAAACATGTGCGCTGAAAAGCCCAAAGGGGAGCCTCCCGGGTGTCGGAGGCCCAATCGAATCACCGCACGATTGGTTGGCCGCGTGCGCACTTGCCATATTCTCGCAATCGATCTGATACGGTTCACGAGAAGCCTCTTCCTTCAGAAGGACGTCCCTTTAGAATAGAGATGAGGAGGAATTTCTTTAGCCAGAGGTTGGTGAATCTGTGGATTTCATTGCCACAGACAGCCATTGAGGCCAAGTGATTGGGTATAGTTGATAGATTCTTGACTAGAGAAGGCAGGAGAATGGGGTTGAGAGGGAAAATAAATTAGTCATGATGGAATAGGACAAACTTGATGGGCCAAATGGCTTAATTTTGTTCCTATATTTTCATGTGGTTCCTGTGTTATATGAATCTATAATGTTCTTCTTTTGCAGCTAATTAGAACCACTGGGGTTTCTGAGTTGCTTCTATACGTTGTTAACTGTCTAATATTAATGATTTTGATTCTAGGATTTTAGAGCACATATGCTGCAGACGCTGGAAATCTGAAACAAAAACAGAGAATGCTGGGAATTCTCAGCAGGTCAAGCGGCATCAATGGGAATGGAACTGGGAAAGTGAGAATTTGCAAAGAGGGGGGTGGGTAGAGAGAAGAAAGAATGTCTGTGATAGGATGCAAACATAAGGTCAAGTAACAATTATATTAAAATAACCAGGAAAGCTGACAGAAATGGACAACTCCATTTACCTCTGCGGACAGAGAAAAATGAGGTGGTTTCCTGAGATGGGAAGTTAATAATCAGCTTTATTAACACTGATTTTTGTCGCAACAGCAGTACAGTAAAAAGAAATGAGTAATTTTCATCAGGGCTGGAAAGGAAGGGAGTATATGCCAGGATAAAAAGGATGGGGTAGGAGTACAAACTTTGAAATTCGACTGCTCGTCCTTCTCTATAGCTGCTGCCTGGCCAGCATTTTGTGTGTGTTGCTCTGGATTTCCAGCATCTGCAAAACCTAGTCAATGAAAGATCCGATTTCACGTACGATCAGTTGTTGCTTTCCAGTTCTGTCGGTGGTGTGTGTGTTACTGGGTGTTAACCAGGATGCCCTCTGACCCCTGGAGCTGGAATCCCACAGCTCCCACTACCTCTGTCCTATTCCAGCGTTCGGTAGGAGGTCTGGAGGAGGATGGGATCCTTGATACGGAACGTAACTGGAGCTAGAGAAGGTTTTCCATTCTCCGGGCCGTTTTTCCGAATCCCATACCAAGCCTGCAGTACGTGGCTGGAGTTTGAACTCAGTGAGGTGAGGCAAAGAAGCTATGAGAGAAACTGAGATTCCTGCTGGTTAACTCAAAGCCTGAGTTAATGAACCGAAGAAACTGGTGGACCTCAAACCTCTGTGCTTGTCTGGTCTGCCGTGCCCTCCCTTCTGCCCCTGGCACTGCGCACTCTTCGCTTTGCGATAAATCTGAGAGATCCTCCTTGTTCCTGGGCTAATGTAGAGTAGCTGGACCTGTTCCCCAGGATGGCAGAGGTTGAGAAGGAATAAGACACACAATCCCAGAGCAACACTCAGAAAATGCCGGAGATCAGGCAGCATCTGTGGAGCGCTTCAGGCCGAGACCCTTCATCTGGAATGGAAAGGAAGGGGTGAGGTGCCAGCGTAGGAAGTTGGGTGGAGAGGGAGGAATACTAGCTGGCAGGTGATAGGTGGAGCTAGGTGAGGGGGGAAGGTGGGTGTGGGAGGAAGTGATAGGTGGAAGAAGTGGAGGGCTGAAGAAAACAGAATCTGATTAGAGGGGAAAATGGACCATGTGAGAAAGGGAAGGAAGAGGGCACTAGAGGGAGGCGAGGAGAAGAGAATGGATTAGAACAGAGATTCCCAACCTTTTTCATGTCATGAACCCCTACCATTAACCGATAGGTCCGTGGACCTCAAGTTGGGAACCCCTGGGTTAGAGGGGAGAGAACCAGAATGGGGAATGGAAAAAGAGAGGGGGGGGAAGAAATTACTAGGTTAGAGAAACTAATGTTCATGCTGTTAGCTTGGAGGCTACCTAGAAGGAGGTGTTGCTCTTCCAACCTGAAGTTGGCCTCATCGTGGCAGTAGATGAGGCCATGGACAGACATGGTGGAAAAGGAATGGGAAGTAGAAGTAAAATGGGTGGCCACTGGGAAAACCCTTCTTATTCTAGCTTCTCCATCTTCCTTTCCAGCCCTGATAAAAGGTCTTGGCCCGAAATGTCGAGTGTTTATTCCTCTCCATAGGTGCTGTGTGAGCTGCTGAGTTCCTCCGGCATTTTGTTTATATTGCTCTGGATTTCCAGCAATGGCCAAGTCTCCTGTGTTCAGACACGGCCCCAGTCCCTCCTCCCTTTCGGTGTCCGGGAGTTCCAATGGTTTGCATTGCTCTGTCCCTCACCTTCCAGCCCTGCTTCCATGGATCAAGAGGAACCGTCCAATCTCCCAGACCTTCTCCCACCTCTCTCTGTGAATGTGTGTCTTCAGCGGGTCACCGGACCGTGACGCTTAACTGTCTCTTCCTGTTGTTGATCTTGCAGCACTGGCTGGATATCTCCAAGTCCATTATTAAACAAATGAAATGTAAGTTTCCAAGTTATCAGTAGTTTTTCTGGTTAAGATATCATATCGTGATTAATTCTAAAATCCAATGAAAATTCCTTATTTTACCTTTTTCTCTGTGTTTTTACCTTTTCCTGTGTTGTTCCTATGCTCTGTTGCGGAGGAGTGCAATTATGATCCCTGGGAGAAGAAATAAAGGCCTAGGCTATTTTCTAAATGTGGAGAAAATTGAGAACTCAGAAATGCACAGGGACTTGGGAGTCTTTGTATAGGAGTCCCGAAAGTTTCACTTGCAGGTTGAGCCAGTCGTAAGGAAGGTAAATGCAATGTTAGCATTCATTTCGAGAGGACTAGAATATAAAAGCAAGAATGTAATGCTGAGGCTTTATAAGGTGTTGGTCAGGCCTCACTTGGAGTATTGTGAGCAGTCCTGGCCCCTTCGAGTGTGCTGGCATTAGACAGGGTTCAGAGGAGTTTTACGAGAATTATCCTGGCTAAGGAACGGTTAACATATGAGCAGCATTTGGTGGCTCAGGGCCTGTGCTAGCTGGAGTTTAGAAGAATGAGGGAGAGACCTCATTGAAACCTATCGAATATTGAAAGGCCTAGATAGAGTGGATCTGGAGAGGATGTTTCTTATAGTGGGTGAATCTAGGGCCAACGGGCACAGCCTCAGAATAGAAGGACATTCCTTTGGAACTGAGATGAGGAGGAATTTCTTTAGCCAGAGGGTGGTGAATCTGCAGAATTCATTGCCACAGGTGACTGTAAAGGCCAAGTCACTGAATATATTTAAAGTCGAGGTGGATAGGTTCTTGATTAGTGAAGGTGTCAAATGTTATGGGAAGAAGGCAGGAGAATGGAATTAAGAGGGAAAATAAATCAGCCATGATGCAATGGCGGAGATGGCTTGATGGACTGAATGGCCTCATTCTGACCCTGTGTGTTATGGTCTTACAGAGTGCTTGAAGTGAGTATTGTAAGTGATACCACTCAGAAAATAGGCCCTTTGGCCCATCACATTCATGCCAGCCATTCCATACTAATTTCGTCTGGGTGACCATGAGGAAATGCTGAAAGAGGTTGGGTTGGGATGGGTGTTTGGAATCACCGTTTCTTGCTGCGAATACTGAGCGATACTTTGCATTAGAATTGAGCACAATCGTTGGTTATTGTGGCCTGCTGTTAGACGATGTTACCGTAACCTCGGTGAAGCATCGCTGGCTGTCCAGCAGCCAGAAAATCACTTGACTCTCTCCTCTGTTTGGCAGCCCAGCCTCCGTACACCATGTGCTTTCGCGTCAAGTTTTACCCAACGGACCCTTCCATGCTGAAGGAGGAGATAACCAGGTAGGTGTTAGTCACTGTTACTGGGTTACTGTTGTAGACATCGTCCTGACGGACGGCCTGGGGATAGTATACTCTCACTCAAATCAGTGTGACGTTCTCCTGCAGGCTGCCTGTTGGTGGATCCTCAGGAGGTTGTAGAGGCTGATTTGGGAACCACATATTCTGGTGCAGGGTGGGCAGGAGTAAGTGGTGGCTGTAGTTGGGGCTTTTGGTTGTTCAGTCTTTCCTTCTCATGTGTAATAACCAGAGAGAGAGAGTCCACCTGCTTACAAGAATTGCAGCTTTGACTTTACCCTTAACTTACAAATGGATTCCTGTGACGTACCTCATTCACAGAGGTTCCAGCTTAAGGTGCCATTGTTTGAATCAAACATTCCCACCGGAATGGACACACGGGAGACTGCAGATGCTAAAGTGATGAGATAAAGATTAGCTTTATTGCTCAGAATCAGAATCAGGTTTACTATCACTGACATTTGTTGTTTTCTGCAGCAGTAGTACAGAAAATGACAAAGTTAAAATAAGAAATATATATATATTTATGTATGTTTGTGTATGTGTATATATATTTTATATATAAAATGTGTATGTAGTATATATATGTGTGTGTGTGTGTGTGTGTGTGTGTGTGTGTCTGTGTGTCTGTGTGTCTGTGTAGATATATATAAAGAGAGCAAAATATTAAGGTAATGTTCGTGGGTTCAATGTCCATTCAGAAATCGGATGGCAGAGGAGAAGAAGCTGTTCCTGAATCACTGAGTGTGTGTCTTCAGGCTCCTGTAGCTCCTCCCTGATGGTGACAGTGAGAAGAGGGCATCTCCTGGCCACGTCCACATGTATATCAAAACATGCGGTGAAATGTGTCGTTTGCATCAACAACCCATACAGTCCGAGGATTGTGCTGTTAGTCCTCAAATGTCTCCACGCTTCCAGCACCAACATAGTGTGCTCATAATTTAGTAATCCTTACTAAACTGTTCCTTAAGGTTGTCATAGCCTGGGGTGGTAGTGGGGATAAGCTCCCTTTACCTATTAAATGCTCCCAGTGGCATGCGTCTCAAATAGCCTCTGACAACCAAGGCCAGCTCCCGGCCTTCACGTGTAGCTTAGCTACTAAGCCCAGCGTAACCGTTTCCACTGACAGGAGAAGGGGCAAAAGCAGGTTTCTGGCACCTTAAAACCAGCCGCTTCAGGCAGACGGAGCTGGTCAGCTGTGGTTGGCAGCTCATTTAGGAGAAGGAAAACTCTGATCTCAAACCACCGCTGCCTTGTGGCTGTACCCTCTCATGGGGAAGGCTTTGGGAGTAAATCCCGAGGGAAAACTCCAGAGCTGGAGCCCCGAAGGCAGTCCTATGTTGACTTCAACGCTGACAGGCAGCTCCTGTAATGTTTATCAGATCTATCAACTTCTGCTTTAAATATACTCAATGGCTTGGCCTCCTATTTTAATAGCAGACACAGAGAACGTTCCATTGATCCTGTCTGGGGAGGTTACAAGGTTATAAACTTTGGAAAAGAACTAGGAGATTAAATTTCAAAGACGTGAGAAAACTGAGCGTTAGCTCTGGGAACTTTATTCTTTATATATTCTCCATTGGGATGTGGGGATTAGCGGAAGGCTAGCCTTTTAGTTTAGTGGCTAGCACAACTCTTTACAGCGTCAGTGACATTGTTTTAATTGCCACCACTGTTTGTGAGGAGTTTGTACGTTCTCCGTGTGACCATGTGGGATTCCTCCAGGTGCTCTGGTTTCCTCCCACAGTCCAAAGTTACGAGGAAAATGTAGAAGAGTGGAGTCGAGAGGGGTAATAAATTAGTCTGTGATGAAGTGGCAGAGCAGACTTGATGGGCCGAGTAGCCTGGTTCTGCAACACACACAAAATTCTGGAGGAACTCAGCAGGTCAGGCAGCATCTATGGAGAGGAATAAACAGTCAACATTTCGGTTCGAGACCATTCACTAATTCTGCTCCTATGTACTAAGGTCTTATGGTGTAAAATGTGTGGGTTGGGGTCAGTAGTTGTGGGGATCTCCTGTTGGTACTAGAAGCAGGGTGACACTTGCAGGCCTTCCCCCAGCTCAATCCTCGGTGCTGTATGTTTTGATGTTTGGAAGTATATGTGACAATTAAAACTAATCTTTATCTTCAATCCAGACTGAACTCCAGTTAGCCACAATGGTGCCGTGTGATGGGACTAGGCAGTTCATGATTCTGCTCCCCGAATCCACCCAGACCTTTCCCTCAATCTCCTGTCCCCATGCCTTTCTTAAATCCGCTCTGGACCCAGTGGCCATTGTGGAATAATGGTGGGGACGTCCCATTCCTGTGTCATGCACAATCTCCTTCCCCACTTGTTCTGCCTTCACCTGAGTCTCCTTCCTCCTCAGGTACCTGGTCTTCCTGCAGATAAAGAGAGATCTGTATCACGGCCGCCTGCTGTGCAAGACCTCCGACGCAGCGCTTCTCGCAGCCTACATCCTGCAAGGTAACCCCCCACCCCGGCACTGCCCGCCCTCCGCACCCCTCGCCACAACTGCTGGCACGCGTGCAGTGAAACCTCACCGTGGCTTCAGCCGATCGATTACTGAGCAATGTTTCACAGTCAGCAGGGGTTGCGGTGAAGTGGGTCAGGGTTAGAAGGGCTGGAGTGTGGGGGGGAGGTCAGAGGTCAGGGTTAGAGGAGTTGGAGTGTGGGGGAAGGTCACAGGTCAGGGTTAGAAGGGCTGAAGTGTGGGGGGGAGGTCAGAGGTCAGGGTTAAAGGCGTTGGAGTGTGGGGGAGGTCAGGGTTAGAGGGGTCACGGTTCAGGACTGGGGAGAGGATGTGAGTGAGGGTGAAGGGCTTGGCGTTAAGCGTTGTCGGGAACGGGGAGGGGGTGAGAAGTGAGGGGGTGTGTTGGGGGGGGTGGTTTGGGTTCTTGCCACCCCAGAGTAAGGTACTGATCCTGGTTACCCTTCTGTGGAGCTGCTGAGAGTAAAACTGCTGTTGGGTCTCCAGGGCAACCATTCCCCAACTGGCTGGAAGATGCTTTGAGGTGGCTGAGGGTGTTTGCCAGGTGCTTTATCAATGCACATCTCGTCCGGGTCGGTACAGAGGTTGCTCAGACAAGACGGAAGACCCAGCCTCTTCCATCCTGTTTACTCAAAGATGTTCTCAATTCCAGCTGAAATTGGGGACTATGATCCAGGAAAACATCCCGAAGGATACAGTTCCAAGTTCCAGTTCTTCCCCAAACATTCCGAGAAGTTGGAAAGAAAAATTGCAGAGATCCACAAAACGGAACTTAGGTACGGCAATAAATAGTTTATTATTGTCACGTGTAGGGAGGTAAGGCAGTAACACTGTTTGGCATTCCGTCCACACAGAGCATTTCACTACAACCGTTCATTGGGGAAAAATAGTTACAGAATGCAGAATAAAGTGTTACAGTCACAGAGAAAGGGCAGCTGGCAGACAATTCACAGAGTGAATCAAGGAGCTGCTGCAGTATTTTCACAGAGATTGGCGAGGGTGGGGAGTTGGGAATTGTCAGGTAGAATGGATTGGTCAGACAACTGGAAATCGAGGAGTATTGGGAATGGGGAAGGGATGGAGGTGGGATTGCAGGGAGAGTTGTGAAAGGGGGAAGGTTGTGAATGGAGGAGGGTTGTGGGGGGAAGGTTGTGAAGAAGGGAGGTTTAGGAACGGGAGGGTTGTGAACGGGGGAGGATTGTGAAGGGAGGAGGGTCGTGAACAAGGGAGGTTTAAGAACAGGGAAGGGTTGTGAAGGGGGGAGGGTTGTGAAGGGGGAGGGTCATGAACGAGGGAGGTTTAGGAACAGGGAAGCGTTGTGAAGAGGGGAGGGTTGTGAACAGGGAGGATTGTGAAGGGGGAGGGTTGTGAACAGGGAGGATTGTGAAGGGGGAGGGTTGTGAAGGGGGAGGGTTGTGAATGAGGGAGTTTTAGGAACAGGGAAGGGTTGTGAACAGGGAGGATTGTGAACAGGGAGGATTGTGAAGGGGGAGGGTTGTGAATGGAGGAGGGTTGTGAACGAGGGAGGTTTAGGAACGGAACGGTTGTGAACAGGGAGGGTTGTGAAGGGGGGAGGGTTGTGAATGGAGGAGGGTTGTGAAGGAGGAGGATTGTGAAGGGGGGAGGGTTGTGAACAGGGAGGATTGTGAAGTGGGGAGGGTTGTGAACGAGGGAGGTTTAGGAACAGGGAAGGGTTGTGAACGGGAGAGGAGTGGGATCCTGCAGAGAGTGGGAATGGAGGGAGGAAGGGTGGGAGGGTTTGTTGGCCAGCCGGGGTCCCTCAGTGATGGGTTTCTCTCCTGTCCAATGCAGTGGTCAGTCTCCAGACATGGCAGAGCTGAACTTCCTGAAGAAAGCACAGATGCTGGAAACCTACGGAGTCGATCCCCACCCCTGCAAGGTAGGGGCAGTGTGTGGGTGTGGAACCTGGAGCCCATGCTGATCACACTCTCACTGTCCTCTGATCCCAGAGCATGCAGATTTGCTTTAAAGCATACAACACAGGCCCTTCAGTCCACAGTGTTGTGCCGAAAATTTAACCCACTCCTAGATCGATCCCACCTTAACTGGATTTGCCTCTACAACCACCCTGGCAGGGCATTCCACGTACTCACCACTCTCTGTAAAGAAACCGACCTCAAACATCCCTCAAATACTTTCCACAATCACTTTAAAACTATGCCCCCTCATATTAGCCATTTCCACCCAGGGAAAAAGTCTCCAGCTGTCCATTCTATTTATGCATCTTATCATCTTATATATCTCTGTCAGGTCACCTTTCATCTTCCTTCGCTCCAGAGAGAAAAGCCCAAGTTTGCTCAGCCTATCCTCATAAGACAGGCTGTCTAGTCCAGATAGCATCCTGGTAAATCTCCTCTGCGCCCTCCCTAAAGCATCCACATCCTTAAAACAAGGCAACCAGAACTGAACTAAATGCTCCGTGGGGTCGAACCAGAGTTTTCTAGAGCTGCAACACTACCTCACGGCTCTTGAACTCAAACACCTGACTAATGAAGACCGACACACCATACAACTTCTTAACAACTCGTGCACAACTTTGTGAGGTCTATGGACTTGGACCCCACAATACCCCGTTCCTCCACACTGTTTTGAATGTTGCTATTGAATACATCTACATGGAGTGCTGTCGCAGGAAAGTAATCAGGGACCCCCACCACCTAGGCCATGCTTTCTTCCTGCTGCTGCCACGAGGAAGAATGTACAGGTGCCTCAGGACTCACACCACCGGGCTCGGGAGCAGTTACTACCCCTCAACCATCAGGATCTTGGACCAGAGGGGATAACTTCACTCAACTTCACTTGCCCCATCATTGAAATGTTCCCACAACCTATGGACTCACTTTCAAGGACTCTTCACCTCATGGTCTCGATATTTATTGCTTAGTTATTATTATTACTTCTTTCTTTTTGTATTTGACAGTTTGTTGCCTTTTGCACTCTGGTTAAATGCCCAAATTGGTGCAGCCTTTCATTGATTCTGTCGTAGTCATTATTCTATACATTTATTGAGTATGCCGCAAGAAAATGAATCTCAGGGTGGGATACGGTGACATATATGCACTTCGATAATAAATTTACTTTGAACTTTGAACATTGCTTTCTGGCATTTGCCCTTCAATGTCCCCCATTTCCCCTCCTACATCTGCACTTTTCTCTCCCACTCTCTTTGCCTCCCCTTCTCTCTCTCTCCCTCCGTCTCCCACACGTGAGAGGGAGGATGTGGGAGCTGGAGTATATTGCAGACAGTGTGGGGTTTCCCAGTGCAGAAGGAAGAGGGAGAAGCTGTTTGTTGCTTTGGTGGTGTGAGAGTACGGTGTGCTGCAGTGTCTACGGGGGGCAGCAGGAGAGTCTGATGTCAACACTGGAATCGCTGTGGTTACAGTAAATGAGAGCTCAAACTCAAGGCCCGTCCTGCTGTGCATATTCCACAGACTTGAGAGTCTGTAGGTGCTGGAAATCCTGAGCAACAGGATTTTACGTTTTGTAACTTCAAAACATTAAATTAATTCAGAGGAAGTCACTGAGTCTGAAATGCAGTGTAACTTTGTGATGATGTGGGTGTTACACTAGCCTCCGTAGTATCCAGGACATCTTCAACAAGCAATACCTCAAAAAGGTGGCATCCGTCATTAAGGACCCCCATCACCCAGGACGTGCCCTCTTCTCATTGTCACCATCAGGGAGGAGATACAGGAGCCTGAAGGCTCACAGTCAACAATTCAGGACAGCTTCTTCCCCTCTGCCATCAGATTTCTGTATAGACATTGAACCCATGAACACTACCTCATTGCTTTTTTATTTCTGTTTTTGTGCTACTTATTTAATTTAACTATTTAATATAACATACTGACTGTAATTCACAGTTTTTTCGATTATGTATTGCATTGTACTACAGTTGCAAAGACAACAAATATCCCAACATATGTCAGTGATATTAAACCTGATTCGGATTCTTCACTTTAAATGAGGCACACACGTATCACGTGATAGTGCGATGACGTATGTAAAATGTATTTTTACAATTAACCCATAAATAATTATTTAAATGAACAAGAATGCTTAATCAACCAATATATATTTACAAACAACACACACAAAGTGCTGGAAGAACTCAGCAAACAAGATGACTCAAATATTATTAAAATATTAAATACACAAGAGGAACCCCCTGTCTGTCCAGACCTGCTGAAGGTTCTCAGCCTGAAGTGTCAACCGTTTATTCCTCCCCACAGACGCTGGCTGACCTCCTGAGATCCTCCAGCATTTTGTGTGTGTTACTCCCTGTTTATATCACAGATTTTCCCTTTTTCTCTGACTCTGCCTTCTTTCTCCTTCAGTGAAGGGGCAAGTGAAGTTATCCCCTCTGGTTCAAGAGCCTGATGGTTGAGGGGTAACAACTGTTCCTGAACCTGGTGGTGTGAGTCCTGAGGCTCCTGTACCTCCTTCCAGATGGCAGCAGCGAGAAGAGAGCATGGCCTGGGTGGTGTGGGTCTCTGATGATGGATGCTGCTGTCCTACGACTACATTTCATGTAGATGTGCTCAGAGGGGTTGGGAGAGTCATTTCCACTACTTCTTGTAGGATTTTTCATTCAAGGGAAACTTACTTTGAACATTTCTCCACAGGATGTCTCAGGGAATGCGGCATTTTTAGCCTTCACGCCGTCTGGCTTTGTGGTGTTACAAGGAAACAAGAGGATTCACTTCATAAAGTGGTGAGTGGGGACGACGACGACCCGTCCCCTGCCCCTGAAGCACACCCCTGTCACCGTCCCAGGGCTGAGACACCTGGTCAACGAGCTGCCCGAGGGTGTGGTTGAGGAGGGTGCGTTAGCAACATTTTAAAAGTACTCACAGATACACGGGTACACAGATAGGAAAGGTGTCCTGGGATCTGGGGTAACTGCAAGCATGTGGAAACTGTTTGGTTAGGTTCCTAATACTTTACTAGGAGTTTGAAGAGATTTGGCATGTCAACAAACACACTCAAAAACTTCTATAGTTGTACTGTGGAGAGTATTCTGACAGGCTGCATCACTGTCTGGTACGGAGGGGCTACTGCACAGGACTGAAAGAAGCTGCAGAGGGTTGTAAATCTAGTCAGCTCCATCTTGGGCACTAGCCTACAAAGTACCCAGGACATCTTCAGGGAGCGGTGTCTCAAAAAGGCAGCGTCCATTATTACGGACCTCCAGCACCCAGGGCATGCCCTTTTCTCACTGTTACCCTCAGGTAGGAGGTACAGAAGCCTGAAGGCACACACTCAGTGATTCAGGAACAGCTTCTTCCCCTCTGCCATCCAATTCCTAAATGGACATTGAATCTTTGGACACTCCCTCACTTTTTTTTAATATACAGTACTTCTGTTTTTGCACATTTTTAAAAAATCTATTCAATATAGTCATAGTCATAGTCATACTTTATTGATCCTGGGGAAAATTGGTTTTCCTTACAGTTGCACCATAAATAATAAATAGTTATAGAACCATAAATAGTTAAATAGTAATATGTAAATTATGCCAGTAAATTATAAAATAAGTCCAGGACCAGCCTATTGGCTCAGGGTATCTGACCCTCCAAGGGAGGAGTTGTAAAGTTTGATGTATATACATATACTGTAATTGATTTACTTATTTTTTAAATTTTTTTTTTCTCTGCTAGGTTATGTATTTATTAAACTGTTGCCGCTAAGTTAACAAATTTCACGTCACATGCCGGTGATAATAAACCCGATTCTAATTCTGAATGTCCCATCTCTGCTGCATTATTCTATGACTGTAAGAAAAATGCAATCTTTCATAAATCAAAGACTCAAACCCCAGAGGGTCAGTGAAGTTGATAACTGAAGGAATTACAGTCCCCTGTGAAACCAGTCATTGCTTGCATGTGTCTTGTGGGGTCTTTCTGTGTGTACATTGGCTGTTCTTCTCAGGTGATCTGAAGGTCCTGCATCCGAAGACTCTGAGTTTGTGGAGATTGTTGGATCATAAGACAATGGGATCAGAATTTGGTCCCATTGAGTCTGCTGCACTCTTCCATCACGGCTGATTTATTTCCCCATTCTCCTGCCTCCTCCCGACTAATCGTGAAACAAAATTCCTTCTCGTCTCCGTTCCTCCTTGCCTGCTTTCCGTCCGTGCTGGGTTGAGCGTTGAGCTAGCAACTCGGCCTCGAAGAAAATGGGCAAAATGCTGAAGAAATGGCAGGGTCGCTGCCCGAGGCGCCACAAGGTGCAGAGAGGAATAACATCAGTTCTCCTCAGCTCAATTCCTTCACATCTTAGTTCAAGAAACTAAGAAGTTTGTAGAGCAATACAGAGCTAACTGTACCATAGTTACTGGAAAATTCACTGAACAATTCCATGTATATAGGCAATGATATATAAAAATACATGCAACCACAGGAAAGTTAAACTATAAGAAAAATAACAATTCTTTGTCACAGTACAGCAGAGGTCTCCAGTGTAGTTAAAGCAAAGCCTGCAGGGACATTGACAAGCTGACCCTGGTGCTAATGGTATTTCCTTGCTGTCTTCCAGGACTGAAGTAAGCAAGATGAAGTTTGAAGGAAAGACATTTAATTTATATGCCACTCAGAAAGAGGTGAGTGCTGGCTCTGATGAGATTAATGTAGCTTGTTCTTACAACCTGTCTGCAAAACATTCACAACCTGACCTTCCGAGATATCCAGAGTATGGCACATATTCCTTTCTGTCTTTATTAATCTTTTTATTGATTTAAAAAGAACATAAATAAAAACAAGAGAATTATCTCAAATAGATATATCAATAACAATACAGAGATTGAAATAGACATTATCAAAATCATACAGTGTTAAGCTAGTATACAATTTAAAAAACAGAAAACAGCAATCCTCCTCTTATCAGTTCATGAAGAGGAAAGAAAAAACTTTGAATTTTAAATGAAGAAAAATAACCCACTACACTATACAAAAACGGGGCGGGGGGGGAAGGGTCTGGGCAGTCCATTCTGAGGATATGATCAAAAAAAAAGAAAGACTTTCTGATTAAATCTAAAACTTCGAAACAAAAAAAATTGGAAGGGTAATAAATCAAATTAAATGAAAATATTGAATAAAAGGTCGCCAGATTTGCTCAAATTTAAAGGATATATCAAATGTCCGACTTATTTTCTCTAAACTTAAACAGGACATAATGGAGGAAAGCCAAAAAAAAAAGTAGGTGGATTAGAATCCTTCCACTTCAATAAAATGGCTCTCCTAGCCAATAAAGTCAAAAAGGCTATCATACGTTGAGTGGAAACAGGAATATTTCCTGGTTTCGATGGGGTAATCCCAAATATTGCCATAAGTAAATTAGGTTGTAGGTCCAGATCCAAGACTTTTGATAATGTTTTAAAAACATCTCTCCAAAAGTTGTCTAGCTTTATGCAAGACCAATACATATGAGTTAAAGTGGCCACCTCAATATTACATCTGTCACAAATAGGATTGATGTTGGAAAAATTACGTGCCAGTTTATCCTTTGACAAATGGGCTCGATGCGCTACCTTGAACTGTATCAAGGAATGACGGGCACAAATAGATGAGTTATTAACCAAATGAAGAATTTTACTCCATTGATTATCTGAAAATGACTCTTGAACTTCCAACTCCCAGGCACGTTTAATTCTATCGTTAGCTATCATTCGTAAATTCAATAACCGTTTATAAATTATAGCTATCAACCCTTTTTGAAGTGGTTTAAGCTGAAAAAGAGCATCTGTCAAATTAGGTGGATAAGCAGAAGGGTAATTTAGCAGTAAACTACGTAAAAAATTCCTAATTTCTAAATATCTAAAGAAATGTACATTCATATTTAACCATATTTAAATATGATAAATATTATCATATAAATATTATCATTTAAATATTATATTTAAACATAAACAACCATATTTATCCGCTAACTGAGAAAAAGACATTAAACAGTCCCGTAAAAACAAATCTGAAAAAGTTGTTATTCCCTTGGCTACGACACATATTCCAGCTGTGGTCAGAAACCAACCAGGTGTGGAGAACACACACAAAGTGCTGAAGGAACTCTGCAGGTCAGGCAACATCTGTGCAGGGGAGTAAACAGTTGACATTTCAGTCCCACTGAAGGGTCTGGCCCCGAAACGTTGACTGTTTATTTCCCTACATTCTGTAGACACTGCCTAACCTGCTGAGTTCCTCCAGTATTTTGTGCGTGTTACTCCGGATTTCCAGCCTCCGCAAAATCTCTTGTGTCTTGGATGTGGGTTTGGGATTTCTGGTGGTTTGTCCTTGGGAGGTGGGAGTCACTGGTCAGGGCAGCATTCTATAAGACCATAAGACACAGGGGCAGAATTAGGCCACTCAGCCCATCGAGTCTGCTCTGCCATCCCATCGTGGCTGATTTATTATCCCTCTCAACCCCATTCTCCAACTTCCTCCCTGTAACCTTAGACACCCTTACCAATGAAGAACCTGTCAACCGCAGCTTTAGATATACCCAGTGACCTGGCCTCCACAGCTATCTATGGCAATGAATTCACAGATTCACCACCCTCTGGCTAAAGAAATTACTCCTCATCTCTAATCGAAAGGGACTTCCCTCTTTGTGAGACTATGCCCTCTGGTACTGGACTCCCCCACTATTCCAACTATTGGAAACATCCACTCCCCGTCACCCCATCAATTGCCCACCAGGCAGGCATGAGCTGTCTCCTTGACCCTGGGGCCAGAGAGCTCCAACACTGCCCTCAGATTCACCTCTGACCAGTCAGCAACTCTGCGCCGTTCCCGGGTGGGGCAGACGGACACTAACAGCTGGCACGCCAGCTTCCACTCAACAGAAGGGACGCCCCATGGCCAACCAGCACACTGCAAGCCCCTAGCTCCTTTACTGACTTCCTCTGGAGGTGGCTCAGACAACCGCCTTCTGCACCAGGTCACCTTTGTACTAACCCTAGCAACCTCAATTAGAGAACATAGAACATAGAATAGTACAGCACAGTACAGGCCCTTCGGCCCACATTGTTGTGCCGACCCTCAAACTCTGCCTCCAAACATGTCTTATGAGGATAGGTTGAGCGAGCTTTTCTGTAAGGAGGATGCGAGGTGACTTGATAGAGGTGTACAAGTTGATCGGAGGCATAGTCTGGCCAACTGGAGACTTTTTCCTGGGGTGGAAATGGCTAATACAAGGGGCCATAATTTAAAGGTAATTGAAGGAAAGAATAGGGTTTTTTTTTAAACACAGAGAGTGGTGGGTGTGTGGAACACACTGCTGGGGGTGGGGGGTGGGGTGGTAGAGGCAGATACATTAGGGACATTTAAAAGACTCTTAAAGATGATGGAAAAACAGGGCCCATGTAGGAGGGAAGGTTTAGACTGATCTAAGAGTAGCCTTAAAGGTTGGCATAACATTGTGGGCCAAAGGGCCTGTGCTGTCTTATCTGTGTTCCAACATGTACCACCACGACAGACCACCTCTGCACTGCCACGAACTTGTCTCTGACTGTTTTTTTTTTGCACTAATTTCTTATTTTGTGCTGTCTTTTCACTGTAGTATAATTAGGGTATACTTCATGTTGTGTGTGCTGGCCGTATCTACGTGCCTGTCAGGCTGCAGTAAGCAATGTTCTCCTTCTACCCTGTACCCCTCTGCACACACGATAAGAAACTCGCCTTCGCTTGTCTTGACCAGGAACTCCCTTGACAGTAAAATGTGAAACATTCTGTGTCATGGCGAGATCAGCCTGCAAGATAATGGAGGCTGCTCTCTGACTCAGCTGTCACTCAGCCCCTCGTGGGGTCTGCGTCTGCTCAGCGCCTCTTTCGCGGTCAGCACCCCCGTGGGTCTCTCCCCAGCACGAGTGGGGGGTTTGGGGGGAGGTGGTTGTGAGTTTCAAAGCTGCATCTGAAATTCTAACCGCTGTGTGATTCATCTCCACACCAGGAATCAAAGATCATTCTGACCTACTTTGCCCCAACTCCTGAGGCTTGTAAGCACCTGTGGAAGTGCGGAGTGGAGAATCAAGCCTTTTACAAGTGAGTGCGTTTACTTAGTGAAATGCTCAAATTCAGACTCATTTATTCATCAGCTGGACATCAAAACATGCAGTGAACTGCAACCAACATGACCTAAGGGTGTGCTGGGGGTGGCCCACAAGTGTCGCCACACATTCCGGTGCCAACATGGCATTCCCACAGTTTTCAGCAGAACCACACTAACAACAACAACAGCAAGACAAGCCCTTTTCTTTCCTCCATCCCACCCACTCACTCACTCTCCCCAGGGCAGGCAACCTCCAGTGCAACTCACAGACCCAGGACTTTGGTCGTCGGTCCTCAGCTTCCAGACTTCCAACTGATCCTAGGGCTTCGATCATCAATATTGACCCCAGTATGGGACCGCGTCGCCAGGCTTCGAACTCTGGGTTTGCCGATAATGGGACCCCAAACTCGGGACTCGCTCTCTCGTGTATCTAGGCGGTCACTATCCCTCATGTCTCCTGCCCACGCAGACCTCTGATTCCCCAACGTTCAAAGCTGAGACAGACCAGTCGGCCCCTCAGTGCTGTGCCCCACACACATCTCTCCCCACCCCTCTACCTCTTCCCATCTCCTTCCATGTGACGATATGACCACATGGACATAGGGAGATGGAGTGGCCGCTTGGACTCCCAAACCTGCTCTGCTCTGGTTAAAATATTAGATTATGAGGACACTCAGTCCTCGTTTATTGTCATTTAGAAATGCATGCATTAAGAAATGATACAATGTTCCTCCAGAGTGATATCACACAAAAACAGGACAAAAAGACTAACACTGACAAAACCACATAATTATAACATATAGTTAAAGCAGTGCAAAACAATACCATAATTTGATAAAGGACAGACCATGGGCACAGTTAAAAAAAAAGTCTCAAGTCCCGATCGACTCCTATATTCCCCGATAGCAGGCGGCAAAAAGGGAGAAACTCCCCTGCCATAAACCTCCAGGCACCGACAACTGACAACTGCCAATGCGTTGGAAGCACCTGACCACAGCTGACTGAGTCCGTCCGAAAACTTAGAGCCTCCGACCAGCCCCTCCGATACAGCCTCCCGAGCGCCATCCTCTGCCGAGCGCCTTCAACCTCGTCCCGGCCGCCAAAACAAGCAAAGCCGAGGACTCAGAGGCCTACTCCTCCGGAGATTCTCGATGGCACAGTAGCAGCAGCAGCGAAGCGGGCATTTCAGAAATTTCTCCAGATGTTCCTCCGCGCTCTCACGTCCGTCTCCATCAAATCAGGATTGTGCAACTTCATATTCCTGCTGACTGAGTGACTTCTGCCACTGTGAAGATGTACAGAATGTGCTGTCGTCCTCGTGGAAGAGAAGGGAAGAAACTTCACCCCATCTGTTTTCAACAATGAGTCCTGGAGCTCAATTCTCACATGCAGGGGGTGTGGGGGGGGGGATCATCTTCTCCTCACCACTGGATCCTGACATTTCGGCGATCCATGGTTCTTCAGAAGGCAAGAATGAGGCTTAAAACCTGTTTCCAATCATCTTATTAAGTGTCACCAGAGCAGAGGAAAGGAAGAAGTGTAGTAAGAGATTAAAGAAAGAGAAAGACTCTTCCCAATAGTGGGAAGTCATGGTCTCTTCATACCAGACAACTGATAACAGGATTCCAGTGATCACAGATAGCCAGATTCAGATAATATGATAATCACCACCGAAGTAAAGAAGATTCCAGAAAAATGCAGCAGCAAGTGTAACTGCTGGCAAACTCCTGAACAATCGTGTGTGTAGTCGATTATGCAAAAACACAGAAAAGCACAGGAAAGTCAAACTACAGGCAAAATAACAAATCCACAACCCAATACAACATCACCCATCTTGTCGAGACCATCTTTGACTTCCTAAATGCCCACTCTTCCAGCATGTCCATTCTCAATGAGCTGTGTGGAAGGGAAACCCAGGTCCTTCTGAGTATCAGTGTCTCTGATAACATAGCCTTTCTTTTCATTTACCAGAACCCCATGTTTTTATAACTCTGCTCTGTTCATAAGACCATTGGACATTGGGGCAGAATGAGGCCATTCAGCCCATAAAGTCTGCTCTGTCATTCCATCATGGCTGATTTACTATCCTCTCAGTCCCATTCTGCTATCTTCTGCCCGTAACCTTTGACACCCTGACTAATCAAGAAGCAATCAACCTCCATTTTAAATACACCCAATGACTTGGCTTTCACAGCTGTCTGTGACAATGAGTTCCACCAATTCATCATTCTCCATCTGAAGAAATACCTTCTCATCTCTGTTCTAAATGGACGTCCCTCTATTCTGAGGCTGTGTCCTCTGGTCCTAGGCTCCCCCACCATAGGAAACATCCTCTCCACATCCACTCCATCTAGGCCTTTCAATATTTGATAGGTTTCAGTGAGATCACCCTTCATTCTGGTAAATGAGAGTTTGGTTCGGTAGCATAGTGGTTAGCACAACGCTTTATGATAGAGACAACCTGGGCTTAATTCACGCTGCTGACTGTAAGGAACATGTACGTTCTCCCCAAAACTGCATGAGTTTCCTCCG
Organism: Mobula hypostoma; assembly: GCF_963921235.1. NCBI lineage: Eukaryota > Metazoa > Chordata > Chondrichthyes > Myliobatiformes > Myliobatidae > Mobula > Mobula hypostoma. The sequence continues at coordinate 94,737,815 of NC_086109.1, forward strand.
GGTGTTCCGGTTTCCTCCCACAGTCCAAGGACGTAGGTTAATTGGCCATTGCAAATTGTCCTGTGATTAGGCTGTGATTAATTTGGGGGAATGCTGGGCAGTGTGGCTCGAAGGGCTAGAAGGGCCTGTTTCACATTGTATCTCGATTGATCAATAAATAAATAAATCAGAGAGATCTGCTACATAAAAAGCTGAAAGCCCTCTAAGCTCTGGGTTGTGGACCTGTAGGCCCTGGGGATTTGCCTTTTTCAGGCTTACCCTCCTCATCAGAAATCATTATTTACTCATTTGAACTGGACCTTTGGAGACACTTTTTGGTGTTTATGAAGGCAATTTCTTCATCCCTCTGCCAGTTCCTAGTTTTCCACAGTAATTTCTCCTGCTTCTATCTGTAAGAGATGCTCATTTACCCTCCCCCCCCACTAGTCTTTTCCTTTTCCTTTTTATGTGCTCATAAATTTGCTACTGTCCATTTTTATGTTTTTCCCTCGTTTGTTCTCGTACCTATCGATCCTTGGGCTATCCTTTGCTGAATTCAGAAATGCCTCCAATCCTTGGATTTCCTGCTTCACCTACTGGCCCTTATACTCAATACCATTTTCGAGTTCAACGCCAAGCAAGGTTCAAGTTCATGTTAATTGTCATCTGACTGTACATACATAACAGCCAAATGAAACTACGTTCCTCCGGTGCACAAAACATCTATTACACACTGCACATACACCAAAATATTATCATAATTAAGTTAATAAAACATGATTCAAAATGCATGTAGTGTGCAGCACGTGTAAACAGTAAACAGGTCGCTGTCCTAGTGGCGAGAGCTCAATAGTGGGGAGGTGTTTATTAGTCTCACGGCCTGAGGGATGAAGCTGTTACCCAGTCTGACAGTCCTAGTCCTGGTGCTCCTGTATCTCCTTCCTGATGGTGGCAGGTCAAAGAGATTGTTTGGATGGGAGGTAGGGATCCTCAACAATGTGTCAAGCCCTTCATATTTAATGCCCCTGGTAAATGTCACAAATAGAGGGGGGGCCAGGAGACCATGATAATACTGTCCACTGGAGGGTCTTGCGGTCCGATGCCTTGCCACACAACGATGCAACGATACTGCTCTACTCCATGGCTGGTCACTTCTCCCAGTGAGTTTTTCTGCTGCCAAGGAATATTTATGTATCACACATCATTATTAGTTCCTTGAAGGCCTGCACTTCCCCCCGACACTCTTTAACATGGTTTGCCAGTCTAACCCAGCTGATTTGCCCCTTAGACATTCACAGTTCGCTATTTCCTATTTTGAGTCACTTTCTAGATTGAACTGAACATTAAATTCTATCAGGTTATGATATTCTTTCCTGGAAGCAGTTTCCTACAAGGTTATTAATTGACCTTTTCTGAAAAAGATCTAAAACTGCCTGTCCCCAGTCAGCTCCTCAACATCTAGAAATACACCCCGCACGCATTCCAGGAAGTGGTCCTCTACACTGTTTGTACCATTTGACTTTCCCAGTCTATTTGTAGATTAAAGACCCCATGGCTGCAGCACTACAGATACCTTCAACTCCCCTCTTGAATCATGCCCTACGTCACTGTCACTGTTCAGAGGCACGCAAGCAGTTCCCGTTAATATTCCCGGCCCACTGCTGCTTTTAGCTGCCCCAAGCTGATTTAATACAGCACCACAATCTGCCAAGCCAAACTCTTTTCAAATTAGTGTTCTGATGTCATCCCACTCAACAGCACCGTCCCCACCCCCTCCTTTCCCTTCTGCCTGCCTACCTAATACAGCCATAGAGTCACAGAACACTACGGCACAGAAACAGGCCCTTTGGCCCATCTAGTCCATGCCAAACTGTACTCTGCCCAGTCCCATCGACGCACACCCGAACCGTGGCCTTTCGTACCCTTCCCGTCCTTATACCTATCCAAACTTCTCCGAAATGTTACGGTCAAACCCACATCCACCACTCCTGCCAGCAGCTCATTCCACACTCTCACCACCCTCTGAGTGAAGATCCCTCTCATGTTCCCTTTAAATATTTCGCTTTTGAACCCTAACCTAGTTCCAGTCTACCCCAACCTCAGTGGAAAAAGCCTGCTTGCATTCACCCTGTCTAAGCCCCTCCTAGGTATGTTTCAGAATCTGATTCAGGTTTCATATCACCGGCATTTGTCGTGGAATTTGTTGTTCTGCAGCAGCAGTGCATTGTAATACATGATAATAAAAACTGTAAATTACGGTAAGTATATATATATTTTAAAAGGTTAAATTAAGCAAGTAGAGCAAAAAGTGGGAAAAAAATAGTGAGGTAGTGTTCACGGGTTCAATGTCCATTCAGAAATCGGATGGCAGAGGGGAAGAAGCTGTTCCTGAATCACTGAGTGTGCGCCTTCAGGCTTCTGTATCTCCTCCCTGATGGTAGCAATGAGAAGAGGGCCGGCCTTCAGCCGGAGAATGGTGAATCCTTTGCCGCAGGCAGCTGTGGAGGCCAAGTCTTTATGTATATTTAAGGCAGAGGTTGACAGGTTCTTTGGACTGTGGGAGGAAACGGGAACGCCCGGTGAAAACCCACCGTTTCCATGGGGAGGACGTACAGACTCCTTCCAGATGATGTCAGAATGAACTCCGAGCTCTGATGCCCCGAGCTGTAAGTGCTGAGTTAACTGCTACATTACTGTGGCACCCTACCATAGCAATTTCCTCCTGAATCCCAACAATCCCTCCCTTCGGGAAAATCACCCTATTTAACGAAGCTTTTGGTCACCTGACCTGTTTGGGTCGGGAATTATTTTGCATTTGATGACACTTGAAACGTTTTAAAGGCAACATAGTATTCAAACGACAGATTCAGATTGCTTTATGTATGACATGTACATCAAAACATACAGTAGATTGCGTTAATAACCAACACAACCTAAGGGAGCAGCCCGCAAGTGTTGTCATACATTCCAGCAAGAACAAAGCATACCCATCATATTCAGCAGAACAATGCAAGCAAAAACCACGACAAAACAATCCCCTTTCCTCCCTCCCAGCCACCCACTCACACACCCAGGCCTCCATCTCCAGGCCTCTGTCCTCCAGTGTTTGGCTCCGGACTGGCAGATTTCAGGCCTTCTACCTCCTGTCCTTGGCTGCAGACTCTCAGATGTCAAATCTGTAGATGAATATTAGGGGTTAACAAGATTATCAGTGAACCATTTTGATGGGCGAGAGGTCTCGGTGTCTAAGGGGGGGCCGGGGGACAGTGCTGGATTTGATGCTGTCTGTCTTCTTCCACAGGTTTGAGAAATCCAGTCAGGTGCGAACGGTGTCCAGCAGCAACATGTTTTTCAAGGGGAGCCGGTTCCGATACAGGTAAATAGTTACAGTAAGTAGAGGTCACTGTGAACTTCATTTCATGAGGAGTGAAAGCAAAAAATAGAGGCTGAAGTCTCAACCAGGAAAAGAAAAAATTATTTGCAACACCAACACAAAATTCTGGAGGAACTCAGCAGGTCAGGCAGCATCTATGGAGGGGAAGAAACAGCTGATGTTCTAGACCAGAGGTTCCCGACCTTTTTTACGCCCTGGACCCCTACCATTAACTGAGGGGCTGGTGGACTACGGGTTGAGAACCCTGGTACTTGACCTTTCACTGGAGAACCGCTAGGTTAACAGAGTCCTAGAAAAGTACAGACCTTTTGGCCCGTCTAGTACATGCTGAAACCCTTTAAACTCCTTAATGATCTGCTCCTGGCCCATGGCCCTCCATATCCCTACCATCCACGTACCTATCCAAACTGATCTTGGGTAGAAAGTAGAAACGAGCAGTGGGCGGGGGTACCTTTAGACACAGGAGCAGAATTAGGCCTTTTGTCCTGTTGGGTTTGCTGGGCTGTTCAGTCATGGCTGATTTATTTTCCCCCTCAACCCCATTCTCCTGCCTTTGATGGGCTTACAAAGCAAGAACCTATCAACCTCTGCCCTAGTTATATCTAGTGATTTGGCCTCCAAAGCCGTTGGTGGCAATGAATTCCACAGATCCATCATGCTCTGACGAAAGAAATTCCTCCTCATCTCTGTTCCAAAGAGGCAACCTTGTGTTCTGGGCTTGTCTAGGGGATGGGAACTGTGATAACCGTGGATGGGAGATTTCCAGAATTGACGGCGTGAGAGACAATGGCCTGATGCTCCATAGTGGAGTCGGAGAATCGGAGAAGTTGAGATGGTTGATGTCTTGTTAGCGGTTAGAGATGGAAAGATCCAGAGTGGGGTGTCCAAGAAGAAGAGGAGGGCTGAAGACAGCAGGAGGGGCCTTCAGTTCGGGTGTGGGGAGCCCTTGCCAGGGATGTAGGCTTGGAGTCAGAGGTGGTGGAAGAAGAGCTCGGCGTCATGGTGGGCTTGAAGCTCATCGAGATGCTGGTGCAGGAGGGCAAAGGTAAGGCCTTATTGTCCAGTCTGATGAAGGGTCTCAGCCTGAAACATCGACTGTTTATTCTTCTCCATAGATGCTGCCTGACCTGCTGAGTTCCTGCAGCATTTTGTTTATATTGCCCTGGATTTCCAGCAACGCCCAAGTCTTGTGTGTTTACACACATTCCCAGTCCCTCTTCCCTTTCAGTGTCTGGGAGCTGCCTGGCCTGCTGAGTTCCTCCAGCATTTTATGTCTGTTGCACAGGAGTTCCAGCGTCTGCAGAATCTCTCGTGTCTGAGTGTTTGCAATGTTTCTATCTCTAGATTGGAATGTCAGGTTGAAAAAAATCGGGAGCTGTTCCCATTTCCACTTGGGTACGGAGCCAAGACTCTGTAGCCAAGAGACGGTCACTGTCTCCGTGCTCCAGACCAATGCCATGATACCACAGAGAGAAAGTGCAGACTCCAGGGGATGAGCCCGGGTGGCTGGGGGAGTGAGGGAGTGGCACTCCCTGTGACACGGCCACACCTCCCACCTGTACCACTCCGCCTCAGTCAGAACGGGGGGGGGGGGTTGGTGAGGGGGGATTCAGCCACGACCCGTCACCTCCCCGTCTCTGAGCCCCGGTCCTGTGGTTGCTGCTT